>NC_051137.1:9095058-9209735 GCF_014839805.1 Manduca sexta
TTTGTGTTCTTTATGTACAAAGCTTTTTTTTGGACCAAACGTTTTTGCTAAATAGAAATAGAAATGACTATGAACACAATGACATTTTACAATGACTCCGAAACTACGCTAAGCGTGTTCTATTGTTCACAGTAAAATTACTTTACACTCCGAAAGGACTGTAAGCCAGTCCTATCGTTGTTTTTTTTTTTAAATAAACCAAACAAAAGAGACAGTTTATAGCGATGTTATTTTTATAAAATATTTTAAAATTAAAACTAGAATAACTGGATTTTCTACTTAGATACTTTCACGTGTATTCATAAACAGTACTATGAGGACCTATGGCGCGCGCAAGCGCATAATGTCTCAAATATCGTTTTCTTTGAGTTTGGTCAGCTGAGTTTATCTAAGAGCCAATTGAAGAATTATATCTCCCTATGCCAACGTACTGAGAAGGCTGTTATGTTAAAAGTTCTGAAAAATGGGCTTATTATTAGCATTGCTCCGTTCTTAGCTAACATTTGTGAATACGGGACTTTGCTAATTTCCAAAATTGACGATCATTCACAATGACGTGGGCGGTTCATTGGCTTTGCAATGAACCGCCGCCATGATTCTGTTAATAATAACGGCCAAATTATTTATGTAAATTGTTCTTCGCAAATATATTGTGCCCACGTCAGTTTCGATTGACGTGCCTAGAAAAGTAAACTGCAGTTATTCTTATATTGCGCAATCGAATAATAAATGCGAAAGTTTGTGAGGATGGATGTATGTATGTTCCTCTTTCACGAATAAACTACTGAACGGATTTGGATGAAACTTTACAGTAATATTGGTCATAATATAACGATACGTACCAAGTATTACGACTTAGTCGGAAAAAAATGGATCCCGGAATACTACAATCACGCGGGCGAAGCCGCGAGCAAAAGTTAGTATAAATCAGAAGTAACTCTGTGTGTTACGCTTTGATGGTTGAACCACTGGACGAATTTTGATTAAATTTGTTATGGAAATAATTTAAGAATATGGGGAGATAAGCTACTTTTGATCCCGCAAAAATATATAGCGGCACCGAAATAACTTCTTCAGGCGCTGGCGCTAGCATTATATTATGTTATGAACAGAACTACAAAATTTTACAATCAATCCAAGCGGTTGATGTTCGTAGTTCCGGATTCAATAGGTCCTAATAAGATCTGTGTTAGGTTGGAGACCTATACCGTAATTCTACGACTGTCCGACATTTAAAAGGCTAGATATATATTTTGAAACTACAAGTAGGCCGGCATGATAATGATGACTGGCGAGCAACATCATTTGTCATGAGTCAACATTATCTGGAAATCACTCCACTTACTCCAAAAAATTATGCCTAACAGCTTGCACACAGCGAACAGAAATAAGTACTTAGAGGGATTTCCCCATATCATGCCCGTATCCAGTCGGAAACATATCTTTAACATTATGCTCGTTTGCCCCGTATATAATAAAAAAACGCATGTGAATCCTATAGTTTTATTTAGGTTAAGAGTTCAATAACCTCTAGCCAGATGTTGCTTTCGTAGTAAACGCCAAGTATGTAGATTTGTTTAATAAATTATAAGCATACCAAAAACTATTAGTACAAGTACAAAAGATGTAAATATACTCGTGTATAATGCTGGACGGCGGCTGCACATTTTAATTCCCCAAATAATTAGTTATACTTAGGGACTGGCTTCATTCTCGTTCTAAGTGAATTTTGTAACAACAGAAACAAATGGTGTTGTAGTACCTAACTCCCAGTACTTAGCAATTATACTCATGCGGGCAAGAGAACTACCATACGCCTTAAAATTAAAACGAAATGCAAATTCAATGGAAATAACGGTACTGATCTATTTAATGAGAAGCGTTAACAAAAAATATCGTGTTTTACCGGTTCGCAGATTCCATCGCGTTCTGTAAAAACTAATTAAATTCTGGGTATTTTTATATTCGTGAGCTGGCTTCGGTATTCGCTAGACTGCGGATCTCTCCATTAATATTTTCAGCTCCTTAACTTTGATAAACGTGGTTGAAAGAAAAATTGACATGGCGGACAGTGGCTTTGCCCATGTCTGTGAGAAACAGCGTCTGCCTTCGTGGACTTAATAATTCTTTCTATTTGAGACTTGCTGACCCTCAATGCGCGGTGTTATACGTCTGTCTGTGACTGCTTGCATATGCTGGCAGGTATTAGAGCGTATTTACTGTTCATTTCGTTTAATCGTGACTTGCAAGTTGTAGTGTCTCTAGTTAAGGATCTTTAATATAATTAATGTATGTATTAGATATGTTTAGTTTATGGAGTTTATGAATACTCTTTGTTATAAAATTATTTAATAAAAGTATTTCTAAAACCGGCGATAGCCTAATTGGGTATGGAACAGATTGCTGAAACGAATGTCCGCAGGTTCACACCCAACCTTTGACTTTTCTAAAGTTGTCTGTGTATTGTTTGTGAATGATCGCTTGCTTTAACGGTAAAGGAAAACACCGTGAGGAAATCTGCGTATCTGAGAAATTCTCTATAAGCACTTTGAGGGTATGTGAAATCTTCCAATCCGCACTAGGCCAGCGTGACTGCAATGGACTTATTCCTTTCATTAATAGGAGGAAACTCGTGCCCAACAATGACACAGTTCATAAAACAGAGCTAATATTATGTATAATATTATCTAATCCTGCCGCCGACCACAATTTTGCAGACATTATTTTAGTCTGTTTTGATAAACACAGTAATCAGTGATCCAGTGTAATTACCGTGCATTACGACTTAAAACTAAATGTCTGACGAACAAAATGTAGCGACACGCAGTGCTTAAAAATTTAAAATTCTGGTAATAGGACCACCGCAACGTCTATTTCCACCGCTAAGTATCAGAGCGCAAACACTGCTGTGTTCCGGTTTGAGGAATATTGTAGCCAGCGTAATTACTGGAGATTATGAGACTCAACGCCTCAAGTCTCAGGGTGACCAGTGCAGTGGAGTGCCATTGTTTACGGACAATCGTGACGACTACCACCAGGCTTATTCGTCTGGTAATATATTTTTTAAATAAAATTAAAACTACACATCCATGCAGTGGTGGGATGTGTTCAGATGCCTAGAAATAAAGTGAAATAAGCTCGCCCCCTTCTTAGAACTCGACCTTGACACACTACAGACATTAGGAATCAGAACATTAGGCGAGAGTTATCTCTACTGCAGCGTTGGCGGCGACCTTGCTATCGCTGCCCTTATCACTGATAACGGCTGTCTCTGTTTCCGGCATACACGTATATTATTACTGTAATCGTAATATTCTGGCTAAAAGCATATTTGTGTAAACAATTGCAAGAGAATGTATATCGTCTACTCTATTCTTATTGATAAAATTAGCGTTTTAATATGTAACTGTGCCTACCTGATGGTTAATGGAGTGGGGTCCAATAGGGTGTCGACTGACGAGATAATTACCCCTCGGCAGTCAAACACAATTGTGCCGGCCTGTTGGAATCGAAATTTCTGGATCTCTGTTAGGAACGACTCGGAGCCATCCATCCGAGCGTCCTACGCCCTCGTGCATTCCTTGCGTAGTTTTACGGCGCATGAGTAACGCGGGGAAGGAGGACATGGGCAGAATGACAAATAATCTAACTCGAGCTGCATGAAAATTAAATCGATTATCGAATTAAATTGATGTATTTCCATAAAAAAAATTATAATATAGAAAACGATCTTTATTGGATGATAGCGTTTTAGTCAGAAATGGTCGATAATAATGATATTAATAGGAAATATCTAGAGAGTTGATAATGTTATCACGAATGTCGAGCCGCGCAATGTCCGGTGTATTTAATTCGGATTGGGCGAATCGCTTCTCTCGTTGAGTCATTGTTTGACTAAACATGAAAATGAAAAATACTGATTATTGTGAACTGTTTACACTACATTAATTGGGGCATTGCACGTTGTACTTGACAGGGTTGCAAGTAACATGTAAATATAGGGATACTAACGAATCACGTTCTAGGGTTATCATTTATATGACTGTTCAGAGCAGCTATCTCAGTGCAAAAAGATATCCCTGGGCCGTCCCGTATGCGTCCGAAAAAAAAAGGCCATCGCGGGTTTTGCTTGGAATGCCGGTGTGGCTTATACCGGGTCAGAGGCTTGGTCAAACCCTCGCTCTGATGATGCTATACTCCCGAGTGCCCCTAAACTGGTAAAACAATATACCCATTCCCCCTCCTGCCCCCTAAGTGGTGGTGGCGACAACGCGTTTTTTTCCCGCGAAAAAAAGTATCATCTTGCACGGGAATTCCGAGACTGGAACACGAAATGGTATGAGGTTTAAGATCATGTTAATACATTAATTTACGATTGTTTCATTGAGAGACAATTTGGTGATAATTTTAGTCCGTATTTTATGCTTATGCAAGAACCTCTTTAATAAAACAACACGGAATTTTCCCTATCATACTGATCTAATTTGCTTTTGGAGATCGCTCTGTTCTGTAGGTTTTTATTCACTTTGTTTTCATTTACTGGCAGAATGAAACACAAATTGCTCACTACCTTATGATTTTATGATTTACTACTTTTGTCCACGGCTCCGCCCGTTATAAAGATTTTCGGGCTAAAGTTTTCCGTTATAAAAGTCAAGCTATATATTTTTCGGGAGCCTATGTTCTTTCCAGGGTCTCAAACTGTCTCTATACAAAATTTTATCCTAATACGTTGGGTAGTTTTTGGGTTTAACACGTTCAGGCAGACAGATGCAGCGGGAGACTGTTTTATATTATATTTTTGTAGAACTTTTTAAGAGGAACAATCCCGTCATACATCATTGTTGTGTAACTTTAACCGTTTACGCAGCGCACGCAACAAGAAGCTCTCAAAACGAATAAATTTTTACCCGATTTTGCAAAATGTTTCATTACTGCTCCGCTCCTATTGGTCATAGCGTGATGATATATAGCCTATAGCACTCCAGGAACAAAATGCTATCCAACACCAAAATAATTTTTCAGTTCGAACCGGTAGTTCCTGAGATTAGCCATTACTGCTCCGCCCCTATTGGGTATAGCGTGATGATATATAGCCTATAGCACTCCACGAACAAAGGGCTATCCAACACAAAAAGATTTTTTTAGTTTGAACCGGTAATTTCTGAGATTAGCGCTTTCAAACAAACAAACAAACAAACTCTTCAGCTTTATATAATAGTATATAGATTTCTTACCTTCGAAACATGACTGTACTGGGATTGAACTTGTTCTTCATCTTTACACACTCCTAGAACCTCCGCCAGACCACATCCGACTAATCAGCGCTCGCCGGGGATATGTACGCTACAGATTAGCAACACAACCACTGCGTTACTTGTGCCACCTACGTTACTTATTTAGCCGCAGCCATCTGCTCAATACTTTTAAATATTCAAATATCCCTAAATACATGCCCAATTGGTACGCAAGTGTTAGTGAGTTAAAAAAACAGAGATCTTTCGCAGTTTCGTGTTTACGCCACTTTAGCTTGTAGGTGATTGAAATATAACATTTTTCATTGTTCGATGGCTTTGCTTCCGAGTCTTATAGTCAAATAAACCGGCGCGTTAACGTCCAAGACTTTTGTGTGAAGAACTTTGTATGTGGTTTCGTTTGTTCGTTTGTTTATTATGCTAAATATGTTTAATGGATATGTGGACTAGTGTTCCATGGTCAGTGTGGTTAGTGCACGTTCAGGATGGTGGTGTTTCTCATGTAATCCACTCGGTCTGTCCTAGACTTCTAGTGTAGGTGAAGAATTGTAAGTTTTATTTGAACTATTCTTCATTTGTCCGTAATTCTATTTTAAAAGTGTCGATTATAATGATATTTTTTTTTATTTTATTTCCTAAATTGGGGTTCTTTATTGAGATAAAGAGAGAGCTTATTGCATTGTTATTACAACGACGAATGTTTAAAAAAATCCCACCCCTCGTCTGTTCGTCTGAACGCGATAACTTAAAAATTACTAAAGTGATTTTTGTTAAATTTAGTATAGAAATAGTTTAATACCCTAGAAAGGACATAGGCTACTGACTGGCAGCGCAATTTGTTTTTTAACTTTCAACAACAGGGATGGATTAGCTTTTTTAAACCTTAACATATTTGTAGATATATAGCAACATAGACAAAACACACATAAAAAGTTTTTATTCCCGATTGGGTAGGCAGAAGTGTAACTTGGGCATCCTCTTTTCGCCTGTTAGAGGGCAAGCCTATTGCCTTATCCGGTACAAACTTCAAGTCTCCGGACTGATACTAAGCTTCTGATACATTTTACCCGACCTGGGCGTCGAACCCGGGACCTTAGAACGGTATGGTATCGTGCGCGCAAGCACTAGACCTCGTAACAGACACCACATAACCTGCAGACTTTTAAATCGAATTCACTGACCGTTTTATGGGTTTTTGCTTATAAAAACTGTTATCCGCACAACAATTGATATATCGTGGTAGACTATTATCTTCTTTTAGTATTAACTCTAAGATGTAGGTTTTTTTTATTTACTATAAATAATTTGAAAAATATGCCATTAAAAAAATAGTTGTTTGCCATGATAATTAACAATAATGTGGCAGCCAATTAGTAAAACAAAACAAAATATGCAAAAATAAAAATAAAAGAGTGATATTAGGGAGCCTGACTACTTATTTTTTATCGTTTCCTAAAATAATGGGTAAATAAATAACGATCGTTGTTTCAGAAACCTGATAGATTGTGGTATGACGAGCTACGGCGTCGGAGCCACGAGGACGTTTCGGGAGAGGAAGGACCCAATGGACTTCACGTCGCCTTCCCAGATGCCTCCAGGTATAGTATAGAAGTACTTCTAGGAAATTTATAAAACATACCTTATGTAACTTATAATAGGGAAATATATTAAATTGATGTTTTGAGGTATAAAATGGTATCTTACAGTGCCATTAACAAATCAACGATATATTTTGTATAAGGATACATGTGATCCTTCCGTTTTTACTATTTTTTCTTCCTTTTTATCGTTTGGCACGGCAAAATGGCCGCACTGCACCTTTTTTTTTGTTTCGCGGAGAAAGTCCCTTATTACTACCGCCCAGCCTTCGTGGGGGGCGACTGAGCGGTTATGCTGGGGTAGCCGTGCCTTACGGCCCGGCCGCATTGCACCTGGTGGTAAGTGGAGTGGGGTTCAAAAGAACGTAAACTGATAAGATGCTCTCTGCAGTCGACACAATTATGACTTGTTGGAGCCGGTTGGAGCACAGGCCGATCCGGAACGCGACACACTTACGTGGGCGTTATGGCGGGTTTGAATACCTTGTGTATGTTGGTCACTATATCAAATATATTCTACCACTAGCTAATATCTGAAGAGGGATATAAATTGATAAATTAAAAGTGGCTTTTTCCTCATCAGTGGCAGAGCGTCTGAAGAAAAGGGCCAGCTTGAAGCTGATACGGTCCAAGGAACGAGACTGGAAGCAGCAGGACTCCAGCCAGCGCGAGATAAAGGAAACCCCACCTGCTGCACCAGCCGTGGCTACTCTGGTAAGTCCTACTACAAGTGTATTTTTTATTGCTTTGAATCAGGAGACAAGCTTTGCCGTGCGTCTGATGGATAGCGATACGACTACTTATAATCAGTAGAAATATCATCGAATACTGTGAATTACAAAGTATTGTTTGGTATTCCACTGCGCGCCCATCACCCTAAGACATGAAATGTTAAGTCTTATTACGTCCAGTAGCTACACTATCTAGTTAAGTATCAGCCTACATTGCATAAACATTTCCATGATGTACTGATTTGTTTATTTGCCAATAGAAGTTGCACAATTACAACAAAAAATACAAATTCTGTATTTCTCCGCAAGTAGGTAGACACAACTTATTTGTACCTTACATCAATAAATATGTATATTGTACCTGTAATCTTATTTTAAAATGAATTACATTATTACCACTAGTATAATATTCAGAGGATTCTACTGCGTAAGAGTCAGCTAATAAGTCTCTATGCAGGTTGAATCATGCAGCCGGTTCATGTCGCTCACATCCCGGCCGAAATCTGTGGTCCCGGATGCGCTGGAGGCGGAGGTGGAAGAGCGAAGACCGGACCGGGACAAGGAGCTGCCCGAGGACCGCGTTCAACTTCCACAACACCTTCTGCATGCTCATCAACATGGGCAATATCGACAGAGGGTGTAAGAGGACTGTGAGTGCACTCTTAATTTTTAGTAATATGATATCCTGGGAAAGATCCCGGAAGGGGAGACAAGCTAACAGTCCACCTGATGGAAAGTGGTCAACGCCGCCTATGGTTTTATCAATGCTGTCAAATAACAGTTTGCAAATGGTGTTATGTTTTGCAATAAAAGGTCATTGCACTGTTTGAATGCGCTGGCGCAGCCTTAAAATTTAATATTATAACAACATTCGTGTAGACTATAATAAGAATAGGAAGTGGGGTATTTTTAGAATGTGGTAAAAACAAAATGTGTTTTTTACGTGGTATATAAGCGTGTGGAATTTATTAGATAAGATAAAGTAAGTGTAAAAAAAATATTATTTACTTGCATCCGGTTGTTAGGCCGACATACATTCTTAATCTATCATAATGACTAATTCAGAACGAATAGTCAAAATATTAGTTGTTAACTTATCAAATATTTGTGTTTTATCGAGTTATATTTTGTTTTATTGCACCATCTAAATTGGTTTATAATGGCATCCATGACTTGTTAGTTTTGTATACGATTTCCGTGGGACGAAACTACTTACGATGTGGAAGTCTTTGGTTCGATCCCCTGGTCGGGTAAAATGGGATTGAGAGTTTTCCTGTTGGGAATATCCAGTCGGGAATCTAGAATTTATTCGTATCATGCCACAAGACGTAATTACGGCGCGGAAAGTGAGTGCACTATTTGCGTCTCTTTTCTTATACCGTCACAGCCAAGTGATCCCAACTGCATCTGACGGTAAGTGAAGTGGGCTCCAATAGAATGTCGACTGACGAGAAATGATTACCCCTCAGCAGTCAACACAATTATGCCGGCCTGTTGGATTGTGCTGATCTCGGAACGAGACACAATTACGATGGCCACTGTGGACGGTTTTAACACCTTGTGGATATAAAATATATCCTAACACCAGCAAATATGTTTATTCCTTCGGGGATAAAAGCGTGGGCAGAAGTTGGAATAATGGTGTGCTGTTTCCACAGATCAGCCGAGAAGAGAAGGTTTGGCAGAATGAGCTCAAAGACCTTATCTGGCTGGAGCTGCAGGCTCGATGTTCAGGCAGGACCCTGGCCCAGCAGGACATGTACCTGTGCAGCGAGAGGAAGCTGGTGCCGGCGCTCATCAACAATATTATGGAATACCAGTAAGTTTGCTGTGAGTGTTGTTTTTCAATCCGGTTTTAGGTGCATGGTCTTCGAAAATGTATGAGATTTCAAACTTTACGAGTTCAATGTATACTCAACTGAGCAGAAATTTTTTTAGTAATAAAAAAAGGAAATCAGACAACGTGAGGCACTCAATGATGGATTAACGCCGCCCACAAACAAAAAGGATGAAATGAGATATGATGTCAAAACTTGTTAATATATGTATTATGCTGTTGGTATTTTTTGTTATAGTTGATTTGATAATACAGTATTTTTATGAGTAAATTAGAGATGGCGTGACAGAACCCTGACAGGCCATATCCAAAGACTAATCCATAATTATTTTTTTGCAGATTCGTGAACACAAACCCTTGTCAAAGTGAATCAAAACTGCACTTCATGGGACACCATGACGATCTTATTGATGAAGACAAATGTGCAGGTCAGTTTACCTCTTATTTACCTTTATAGTTAACATTGTATTCCCATGCAAACATACAATAGATGAAAAGACATAGCATTGATGCGTTTCTGAGCACACGTCACAACTACACCTTCAATCTAAACATGGTAAAGTTTGTCCCCAGCTGAAGACCAAAACGCGGGCTGCCTGGAGTTCGACTGCCAGCAGTGCTCGGAGGCGATCGGCGCCGCGATGCGCGACGTGTACTCGCTGCTCGAGGCCTTCAACAACGCCGTCGCGCTCTACCCCTCCAGCAAGGCCATGATGGCCGACCACCCGCAGATCGCCACCAAGGCCTTCGACAATAGGGTTAAGGTAGGAATATAGTATCTACTTAATTTCGCAGCAGGGTGGAATTAACAATATTTTTTAGAGGAGTTATACCTTGGACAGGTAGAGGCACGAGTCGTGAGCACACTCGTGATTGGTCCATTTGATGTGTACTATGCCTATGTTTCGCATAATTTTTCATCTGCACTTTTAATTGATTACATTGAATATTTAGAATGCCTCGGTGGCGTAATTGTACTGGATGTGCGATACGACATCGCACTGAGGAATCCTGGGTTCGAATCTCGGATCGGGCAAAGTGATATTTGTGTTTTTCTGCTCAGTATCAGCCCGGAGTCTGGAATTTGTGCCTTCCGGGAGTAGGCTCGCCCTCTATCATATCACTAGCTTTTGCTCGCGGCTCCGCCCGCGTTATAAGAGATTTTCAGGCTAAAGTTTTCCGTTATAAAAGTCTCGCTATATATTTTCCGGAAGCCGGTGTTCTTCCCAGGGTCTCAAACTGTCTCCATACCAAATTTTATCCTAATACGTTGGGTAGTTTTTGAGTTTAACACGTTCGGGCAGACCGATGCAGCGGGGACTTTGTTTTATGATATATTTTGTAGAACTTTTAAGAGGAACAATCCGTCATACATCATTGTTGCATAACTTTAACCGTTTACGCAGCGCACGCAACAGATGCTCTCAAAACTAATAAATTGTCCCCGTTTTTTGCATCATGTTTCATTACTGCTCCGCTCCTATTGGTCATAGCGTGACGATATATAACCTATAGCACTCAGGAACAAAGGGCTATCAACACAAAAATATTTTTCAGTTCGAACCGGTAGTTCCTGAGATTAGCGATTACTGCTCCGCTCCTATTGGGCATAGCGTGATGATATATAGCCTATAGCACTCCACGAACATAGGGCTATCAAAGCAAAAGATTTTTTAGTTTGGACCGGTAGTTCCTGAGATTAGCGCGTTCAAACAAACAAACAAACAACAAACAAACTCTTCAGCTTTTATATAATACTAGCGTTTCCCCGGCTCCGCCCGCGTTATAAAAATTTTCAGGCTAAAGTTTTCCGTTATGAAAGTAGTAGTTTCCGGGGCCTATGTTCTTCCCAGGGTCTCACACTGTCTCCATACCGAATTTCATCTTAATACGTTGGGTAGTTTTTGAGTTCAACACGTTCAGGCAGACAGATGCAGCGGGAGACTTTGTTTTATAATATATTTTTAGAACTTTTAAGAGGAACAATCCGTCATACATCATTGTTGCATAACTTTAACCGTTTACGCAGCGCACGCAACAGAAGCTCTCAAAACTAATAAATTGTCCCCGTTTTGCAACATGTTTCATTATTGCTCCGCTCCTATTGGTCATAGCGTGATGATATATAACTAACCGACTGTCGCTAAGTGCAATTTATATAACTGCCCTGTTAATCTTTCAGCTGAGTACTCATGTGTGAAAATATGCGATATACCTACACGAAATTGCTTGTAAAGCCTATATGTAAATATTTTAATCGTAACATATTGTATTCAATTTCAATAATTTTATAAACACTAAATACCTACTAACCGACTAAACAGAATTTTATCTATGACTGGGAAACGACGGTTACATTAAAATAACCTTGAATAATTCGGAGAGGTAAGGCGCCTAGTATTTATTCTATATATTTACATATGCATAGATATCTGGAGAATATCATAAACAAACACACCGACAAGTCGCACTGTTAGTTTTATACCATTTTATCGATAAATTTGTTCTTGATTTATACTGCCCATAAAAGATAAATGCAGCCGTAACCTTGATCTACACACATCTTGATACTGGAAAATGTAGGCAAATAAAGGCGCGCAGGCGCACTTACCTTCCACTTAGTATATTTGTAATAGGTTATACATAAACTAGCACTCAGTTTCAATACTCGCCACACAATCCCACAAGTTGTACGAGCAATGACTTTCTCACGCAGTCGACAGATGCATTACTTCAGAAAGACCCAATAGCCTTCTCACGTGCATGCATTTGTATTCTTTCGTTTACCTGCATCACTGACACCGCCGCGTTACTTTTCCTATTGAAGAAAATGTGCGAGACTAAATAATACTTTCCCCAAATAATATCTCTCACGGCACCTTCAAATTAAATTGAACAACTGAGTTGTTTCGATGCGGAAAAAAATAGTTAATGCAGGTGTTTACACAATCGTCATTGATAGATGTTTCACTTTTAAGAGTCATCTTACAAATATATTGATGGGAATGAAATGAGACATATATATAAACATAGCATCAAACCTTTTCTTCTTGGGTAGGCAGAAGTGTTATCGCACCCACAATTCTCTAGATAAATGTGTTAGATCCTATGCTAATAGGGTGCGAGCTTATTGCCGTATTGCGAGCCGGGTTGATACTGAGTTGAAAAACTCAGTATCGGTTTGGCCGGCCCGGGATTCATAGGAATCCAAATCCTCACCACAGTAGTCACACTGCGCACGTAACATGTAGGTACTGCACCGAGGCAGTCAATGAAGTTTTTCTCAGTCAGTTTCCTAAATTTTTTGTTACTTAGATACGGTTTGTGCATCCCGATAAAAGTAAAAGATACGATAGAACAAACATATGGTAGATTAAAATTATGCTTGGGATCCAGAGATCAGAATTTTAGAACTAGGTCACGCTGTGTTTATGAATTCTCTTGTAGTTCTCCCGACCTTCCTCCTGACATGTCATTCAATAGTTTACTTTGTTTAAGTGTAATCATCAATAATAGTCATCTTTATTTTATTAATTAGTTTCAATTTATACAAAGAATGTTTATTAAATTTAATTATAAAGGCACTGACTTGACTGACTGACTGACTGACTAGTCAGGATGGTGCAATCAAATCATTGTATATGACAATATAGATGTACAGAGAGAAAGAAAGAATACAAACAAACAAATAAACATAGAATATTAATATATGTAGACATTAGGTTAGGTGCATATTAAAACTTTATAAAGAATTTGTGCATAATTTAAGTTAGTTAGCGGCAAACTGTAATCCCGGCGTCGCTGATCGCGTGGTGAGACGCGCGGTGTGCACGTGGCGGGCCGCGGCGCTCACTGCTCCGTCATGTCACGTCAGTGGACTATCGATATCGCCCGATCGCGTCGTGTTAATTACTTTCATTAGCCGCAATTGTCCTGCTCAATCGGCCTGATCAGTCAGTTTGCCGCCATTCGATATTTTAAACTATGAGAGTTACTTAAAGCGCATTAGCTTCTTAACTTTGTAGATAACGTATTGTCAGATAATAATTATCTTTCTTAAATATGTCCTAATTTAGACATAATACTGATAGGTTTTATGAGTATGGAATCCAACGGTTGTATTATATGTACATCTACTTGTTTGTTATCAATACAATTACTTGTACTGCTGTGTGACGTTAAATGTTAATTATCTTTACCAGATGGTTATTTAATTCAGTAATATTAATTTTATTTCAGAATCAAACGATTTAACAGATTTTTCAATCAATTATTTTGAACTTTCAACAAATATCTGATTTCCCATATTCCTTATTTTGTAAATTATTGCCAATTAACGGCACGGCACAACCAATACCAATTTCGAAAGACATGAATCCGTTTTGCGTTTCATGAAAGCTTCGTTTCCCGTTAGTCAATATTCATCGATTGAAACCGTAGCTTTTACTTTACTTTTGCTTTTGCCCGGCAAACTACAGCCACAAACATAATGTTATGCATACATACACTGATACAGTATACATATGTTAGTCGACGAACGTAAATTTTAAATCACAACTATTCGTGTTTGTATATCTATACTTATAATAAATCTGTAGAGAGGTCAATTCTGTACATGAAATATATTTCCAAAATAACTATCAGGGAGTGATTAGGGATCGATACTGATGCCAAAATGCAATTAGTAAAATTTTTGCCAGTCTGTCTGTCTGTCTGTATAATCGTTATAAAACAAAACTACTCGACGGATTTTAACGAAACTTGGTACAATTATTTTTCATACTCCTGAGCTGGTTATAATATACTTTTCATCACGCTACAATTAATAGGAGCAGGGCAGTGAAGGGAAATTTTGGGAAAACGGGAGAAGTTACTCCATTTTTTAAGCTTCCGTCGCGTGTGCTACCTTAATGGTTAAAAGTCCCTTTGATTTCACCAGGATCCCATCATCAAACCCTGACCGGACAATCAGATCACCTGCATACCACCATACATTAAAAAAACATCCCGACAAATTGAGCACTTCCTCCATTTTTGAAGTCCGAAATCCACGCGGGCGAAGCTGCGGGCGGAAGCTAGTTACTAATAAAAAATGTACGCAAAAAATGATTCAGCAATTTCTGATGTTTACGCGAATGTTTTATTTCAACATAAATGACAAAGAATTAACCTTTAAAAACGTGAAAAGACTCCCATCGCGAGGATACCGCTGTGTTAATTACTTGTTTGTCCTATCTTATTGGTCATTATGTCTTAGGACCCACAGCAAATCTTTATTGCTTAGAATTTATCTAGAGTAAATATAATTATAAAATAAATCAAGTCGTAAAAATGTCGACCGCGCACACGCTGTCATCTTATAGATGTAACTACTATAAGTAGTATAAAACTGTCAGCAATCGCCGTAATTGGTAAGTGACAACTGCTGTGCAACCACTACACAGTGGTTTGCAACTGACTGTCGAGTTCATAGCAAGTTTAGTAATTGTATCTATGATGTTTTAAAATCATTGAAGGGTCATAAAGTCATTGAAGGGTATAATTCATTATTATAATATTGGAATGTTTCTCAATTCTCGGCAACAAGTTAACAGCATACTGTTATCAATTCTACGGTAATCATAATATTGTTGATATCACGATACTATGTTATCATTATATTTCAGCTTCATTATAACAAATACTATTTGCAACATTCTTTATCGTGATAAAACCATAATATGTAATAAAAATTCGGAGGGGTTCGGTCCTCCGAAGCAAGGACTCTTAAGCTAAAATCTTAAAATAGATAAGTTTATAATAAAATTAAAAAAACAAACACATTTTATTTTCTACTCTTTAGAGATTATTTTTTTTTTGTATTAATTAACATTTCTAATATATATTTTACTTCCACCTTTAAATTATATTTTGCTCCACAAGGGGCCTCCATCATCATCTATCTAACACCTACTTTCAATACTTTGGGCTCATATCCAAACACGCCATATCTGCTGAAAGTTACTGAGGTATTAGGTATCCCACAGAGTACTTAATGCCACAGCATCAGCACTTGTTACTATATGTATGTATAAATACTATGAAGCAACATCACACCAAAATTCAAATTAATCAGTCCTGTGCAAATAGGAAATAAAGTGGTCAATAATCTTCAAGCGCCTGAATAGATCTTCATAAATTATAGTTAAAAAAAACTTTTCGATCACATTACATTTCCAACAAAAAAATCACAAATCGTTGGTCCTTTTGGAAGCTACTATAGTATAGAAAAAAGTTTTACTCAAGTTTGTATGTCTTGTCTAAGTGCATAGTGTCCGACTCTAATTGCGACTTCAGCGACTTTCGGTGATTTTTGTAGCACGCGCTGAAATAGGACAAAATAAATAATAACTGGAATAATTCACATTATTTCGAAATGTTATTGTTGTTGACATAATGTTGCAATGTAATTGTTGGCATCCCCAGATAATATTTTAAAGACTATCTAAGTTATCTTTCTATATTACACAGTCAATAAAACCTACAAATTTAATGATTTAGAATCCTTAATATTATTCATTATAGCTTATAGATAATCTTAAACTATATTTCTTAGAGTTTGAAAAACTTTGGCTTCGACTTCGGCTTCTTGGACTTGAAATCTACCTTCAGTGGGATACTACATCTACATAATGCGTTGCTTTAAAGATAATATTTTTCAAATAAATCTTCGGGTCTAAGCCCGATGACAACAGTGATGCTCCAAACACGGATTTAACTCAATACGAATGTATACTAATATTGTGTCCATCTATAAAAGTTATTGTACCGCAACGCATGTTAAGTAAAACTATTCTAAATATTCGTTTTAATTATTTTATTATCAATCGCAATAGGTATTAACGCGAAATGCGGTCAATTTGTTGTCACGCTCTCTACACGCAAATTCTACAATTATTTAATTGTGTTCATGTTACCATTTTATTATACTTTTATATTAAATAAATTTTAACTTCCTTAAAATAACAAAATTCCGATATCAATGTGCGTTTTCTGATCGTACTTTGCATATTTAACCGAATATTTAGCCGAATTCAAGCAATGTAAAAACCAACACTAGTGTCGTAAAATACTGAATATAAAACGACATTTGGTCTAACTTAAATTACAATTGTAATAAGACAACAAAAAACACATATAAACCAGGATAATATAACCATATTATTACTTAAAAAAAAACTTCAAATAAGTAAGACATAGTCATTTAAAAAAATATATCAAAATTGTCTTTATTATCCATAAAAACAACAAAATTACTATGTAGTTGTAAAAACCGTGTATTTGCATAATTTATGGCGTGTTCATGATGTCATTCATATAACTTCCTTATGAATCGTAGCTCGAATGAGGGACGGTCGGGACGAGGCGGAAGGGGCAGCATAGTAGGTATAACGTAATTTCGATAACGGCATCAACGCTCCAGTGGCGCAATTGGTTAGCGCACGGTACTTATAAGACAGTGTTCGTGAGCAATGCCGGGGTTGTGAGTTCGAGCCTCACCTGGAGCATGTATTTTTGATACAAAGAATATATCAGAATTTTAAAGTTAAGTCAATTTTTAAATTTATACATTTAAAACTGTAATAATAAATACACCAATTCAGAAAATAAATAAAATATTATGCTCAATGTCACACAGTATCAATTATTCGACTCTTACGTCATACATTATAGGTACATAATTTCCATTTCAAGGTAATTTGTAACTAAAACAGTTAACGACCGATTCCAATTATTTTTTATGATAATAATATAATATATTAGGTTTTATTGTTTCGATTTAATTTAATAAGTATTATTAACATCGTTGGGTATATAAAAAAATTAAATTTTAAAGCTTAACGCGATTGAAGTAGGTTTCAATTTGCCTCAATTTCATAAATAGTAAATTTTAAGGATCTTTAGATCAAATTAAACATAATGGAATTTACTGTCTCAAAGGAACATCTCTATTCCATAAAAACAAGAATTCTATGAATGTTTAATGATTTGTTTTGTCACGATTATTTTTTTAGTTTACATGTATTCGACCCGACCCGGCCGCGACACGCCGACCCCGATCGTGAGGAATGTAAATCGGTGACCGTGCGCGAACAACCCCCTGACATGATCCTACACTTCGGCTTTTTTCACCGTCACCTACGCACGAGGAAATATTTGGAGCAGCCACGGACTGCTTGTCCATGTGTAGATACGAGGACGTGCGTGACGGACCATAATGTGAAAACATATTTGAAATCTGATACGACTTTTGTAGCAAATCATTAATCTTCAACAAAATAAATGCGTTGTTTTCGTTTTCTTTTAAAAATCAATTATCAATATTGCCCGCCCTCCGTACCTCAATGTCGTAATATTTTTTATTTTATTGAATATTTATACCTTGACTGAGGCACAAAGTGTAAATACATACATCAAAATACTTGAAAAACAATTTTAAACTAGGTACTTTTATGTTTAAGTTAAATTATTCTTTATACAAAAAAAAGACTTCAAAATTGGTAAATGAATAATGTTAAAACAGATTAGGAAACGTTTCTAACGATTGAGACAAAGATTTTACCGCCTTCAATTACAAGGCATCGACTACAAAATTAGTAACACGTAAGTATATTGTCATGTATCTGGAAATCTTGGATCTTGAATCTTGGAATCATGGAGACCCATGTTTACCAGTGGACATCCTGCGAATGATGACGATGATGATAATATCATGTTAAATTATTTTGTGGTTTTTGAAGGCGGTTTAAATTTTCGTCTAAAAGTTTTTTTTCTGTTAATAAGAAATTGAACTAACAAAACTTAATGCAAAAACGCTACAAGAAAAGTTTTCTTGGATAACATATTTATTTCAGTTATTTTGATTTAAAAACGAAACTACAGATCTGATTGTAATGAAAATTCTATGAGACCGTTCCGAAATATATGCTTTCAAATAAAAACAGATTTTTTCCATTGTTTTATTAAATGACGGAGGTTTAAAGCACACATAAAAAATACTACAATTAAAGAACATCATCCTTCTTTTTAAATCGGTTAAAAACGAATTATATTATTACTACAAAAAAATTAAGCGGATGAATCATATAATCTATATTTAACTTTTAAAAAAAAAGCAGTTGTTTTACGTCTATGAAAATTATTCACTAAAATAAAAGTTCTCAAAAAAATGAAAATAATCAACTCAGATTGTAGTATCAGCTTCTCGAAGGTAGTGGGACTGTTGACTATAATGTAATTATTAAGGTTTTTATAAAACTATTCCACAGTTTTTGAGATAACTTTCTGAAATAAAATTTACATATTACTATATGCCATCAGCTTACTATAATCGTCGGAGTAACTAACGATTGGTCGTTCGATTTATAGTTCTTGCGCAAGGCGAATGAATTAAAAATAGGACAATTAGTAATTTGCCGCGTGCTGGGCCACTGACTGGCGGCGCCCTTGATACTATTAAGTATTGAAGAATATTTCATTTATTTATCTTATATTTAAGTAAAAATTTACCCACACACATGTATATTATAAATTTAGCTGGCGCTACATAAGAGATTGAATCTTGTGTACGTGTAGTTTGATTTCAAATTGTCATACAGATAAAAAGCAAACATGGACACAGAAAGGCTATAAAGATAAAGTCTCTGTCGGGATATCACTATGATCGGCAATAATATCAAGGACAATGAAATTTATAAGAGCATTGGAAGAATATCTTACATGAAGATAAAACATATGGATCAGGTCCTGAGAGTAGTGATGTTCTTGTATTTATTAACGATGCGGCAATGTTTAACAAATACGATGATTCATTGGTCAAGACGTAAATTATGTTGAATCTTTGATCCTTATGTCGGATAACATTTTATATAAGTATTTTATTTACTAAATGCTAAGATCAACGCAAATTCTAATGCGAGAGGAATTACGAACACATCGTCAACATTCAAGTGGTATTTGCGAAAACTGCATTTATTGCTTGTTAATTTGTTTTGTTAATCTACAGACCCATATTTTTTCAATCACAAATTATAAGGTCAATTGTGAAACGAGGCGCAATGGCATAATATTTTAATTAGGCATAGTAGAGTAATACATTCTTGTATAAAGAGATCGAGATATACGTACAAAAGAATTCATGCCGAATTAAAATTCCCCCGTAAGTAGCTACCAACACAATCGAGACGGAAAGATAAGCTTGAGACAACTGTGTTTAGCATTGATTTGGGAGCACCGTTGATCACGAAGTGGTCTGCTTTCGTCACTCGCGGACAGTAGCGATCAATTTCATTAATAACACACTAACGGAACCTTGTAATTCGTTCAGTGGTACCTCCTGGTTTTTTATCGCAAATCAAATGGAAATTAAATTAACTACACAATGAAGTAAGGTAGTCCGAGTGCACGAACAATAGCAAAGTGTTTAACTCAACTAACAAATCGATGATTTGATAGATCAAAAAATATAGAAAAAGATAATAAATGCCTAAGCTTTTACTTGGTTAAATTTTAAAAACACTTAATCACCTAAATAATTACTTACTACATGACTGGGTATATTAAATTATACTGAGTTGGAAGATTATCAATATGATGGCTCGTATACTGAAGTAGATCTTTTACTCGTTACGCCCGATACAGTAAACTAAAATGTAACGGGTTAAATGTAATGACTTTTTTTTGACACAGTTGATGGTTGTCACAATGGAAATGCGCTGAGCTGCAGATGCGTATCTGTCAAACAGGAGCGTTTGTTTGTGACGGGTGACACCGGCGTGCGGTTGCCATTCGCTACCGTGCGTCGCGCTGCTCACCGCTCCGACTGTCCCTCATCGCGTCAGCGTATGCGCACGTCGCGTCAACTTCACCGCGTCATTTCAACACGCGTCGCCTTGTCGCTTGCCTATAATCTGCCCGTCATTTCGTACAGCCCACTATTTTCTTCCAGCTTTCTAACGGCGCGGCATCACGTACGACAGAATTTGCATAAGTATGTAGGTAATTATTCGCATCTCAGATTTATTCATAAGTAGGTGCATGATTGACAATTGGCGCAAATCATTCGTGCTTGTCAGATTACCCTTCGAATTTGAACAAATAAGGATAGAAAGTTGTTCGATCAGAATGCGACGCAAAGTGGGTGGGCTCATGCACTCGTCTTTGCCTCTTTGGCAATTGTTGACTTCTTGAATAGGCATAATCAAATTTAAGTTAATTTCAGGTTTTTACGTTATTAACCATGTCTTAAAATAATTTTTTGATTACACTTATCATATCAATATTAATCATTTTAGTATTTAAATTGAAGCTCTACTGTGGATATTACCAATAAAAATATCGGGCAAGTTCGTGACGAATGTAGCTAAACGTATCAATCACTCACATTCGGCACGAGCCATGATGTCGTACGTAATTAGAGCCGGACAAAAAGCCGCATCATAAATATTAATCAACATCGCAATAAAATCACTTCAGCGCTGCAGCGCGTGAAGCGACGAGCGGCGGCGCGCGGCGGCGGGCGGTGGCGGGTGTCGCGCGTTCTTACAGATCGTGGAGTGTGGACTGGATCAATAACCGCTGACACTTATTCTTGTATTCATAAATTATTTTTATTGAGAACAGTTATATCTCAAATAGTTCCAGCTACAGAGAGGCGCTTGTAACTCATAATGGTGACAAATGATAGTCAAGAAAAGTGATCTATGAAGTGTGAAGCATTTGTATGGGCAGCGGCTGCGACATTTACGATATCAAGTGTGGGCCGCGGCTGTTGGTTAACGAACTCGTCTTACGTACTCTGTACTACTCGTAGTGCGTAACGTGCGTATCTCAATTGTTTTCCTTACTCGCACGCACAAAGTGTAAACAATTACAGCCTACATGCTATTATTCGGTATCATTTATTAAAGTCAATCTCAAAAGCGTTAGGATTAATTGTTTTGACCAGAAAAATTAAATACGTCGAGTTCGCACGATTTGTAACAGATCTTAGATCAAAACAAATAACATTGATTTTGTCATCGTGAGTCTGCATATTTTCAACTATTTAATATATCGATAGCAAACTTGGCATCACAGTCAACGGTCAAGCGAGCATTTTATTCATAAGGAACTTAATGTACCTGACTAAAAAATCTATTTCGATTTATAGAATAGATTGCGGCCGTTGTCAATCACAATAACTAGCAATAAACTCGAGAACGTCGGAAATGTATACATATTCTACATTTCATGCCATGTTAATAGGTATGACAATATTACCGCACCCATTTACACTATCTTAATAATTATTTAGCAAATATTATAGTTCTATCGAGTTAATTATGTATTCCATTGTTTACATTTTATAATTAATTCTATACTAGAGTCACAATAAAGTCCCATTCTATACTAAAATTAATTCGTAGCATGGTGTGAGCACATATGTGCTAAACTTCATTAAAATCTACTCGGTGGCTTTTACGTTTTCTTTTTACCTACAAAAATGTTCATAAACTTATATATTTTTAAATAGAATCAACATTTCTCTGTAAATACGATTAAAGACACACAGGAAAACTGAAAAAGACTCGGATGGTAATTTGTAACTTCAAAAGAGATCTGTGCACAACTATCGCTACGATAAAGGATTATTATTGTGATTGCGCAAATCGACAATCTAATCATTTGGCTCTTAGTCATGTCTACCTGCTGTGTGGAGACTTATTGTAAAATAATGTTCCATTGCCTACCAGATCGTATAGAAAATATTTTTTTCAAATCGTACATATTTTATGTTAAAGATATAAAATATATTACTTATACGTTATTTTAGTAGCCAAGTTCAAATATGTTTAACGGAACATAAATTACTTCTAAAATAAAATTAAGTTCAACATTTTCAAATATTTTCGATGTGAAAAATTATCAGATATTTTCGCACCAAACGTCAATTATTGTACCTGCTCTGAGGCTTGTCAGATCGAGTCTACTGCAGGACAGGAAATGTAGTTAATGTAGAGACCGACTGAAGTGATTAAGCTTAACTCGAATGTAAAGATCATATCAGCTAATACTTTTGTCTAACTATATAATTTGAATACTACTTGAGCATGATCCCAGAAACGAAAAAAATACATGTAAATATTTACACTTGTTAACTGTTTTTATTATATTTAGTGACCAAACTAAGTATTGTTTGGAAGTAGAATATTATTAGTCTATTTTAGTTTTCTTTTCTCAAACCTAATACAAATACATTGTTCTTAGTTTAAAATAGATTTCGATGATGCTAATGGTTTACGGGTCATTACTTACGTAAACCTAAAATCAGATGTCTTTAAAAATAAATATCACACAATTAATGAAGAGTATTAATAGGATTAAAGACAATCAAAATGCATTGACGTTTACCGCTCTCGCCGCGAGGACAATGCTTTCGCAGATATCAGACGCAGGCAGCAGTGATAGTGGTAAGTACAAAACAGGAGTCCACGCGCATGAGTCACGCGGTGGCGGCCGCGGTGGCGACACGGCGGCGGCAGCGTCGCGTGCGCCTGCGCCGGCCATGGCGCTGCTTTACGCAACATGTCACTGACATACACAAATTTACTCCATCATAATTTTGCCAAATGTATTGTCGCTTACCCCTGACCGCCTACAATTAATAGTATAATCATTACGAAAGATTTTTCTGATACAATACCTTATAATGGTCGTCGACTCTACACGAGAATTTTTACTTGACTAGATTAGATTAATTATCAATATCGTCGATTAGCACTTTGAAATCTTACTGCGATGTATATACTTAGCCAATAGAATCATGAAGTCCATTGGAGGTTGTATGTAAGAACCGCATCGGGTAACGTCCACAGCAGACGACGATACGTAAAGGAGCAACTAAAAGCCTTTGAGGACCTTTATTACTTAACTCATCCAATCTAAAGCTCACAGTTTTTGATTGCAATATGACCGCAAGTCGTCCCAGCTAGTTCTTAATTAAGGGGATTTAAAATTTACCTATTTATAGGTATTTTCTAGACGGTGTTCGGACTCTCGTGTGCGAGGCATGAGGTTCCGTCTGAATCGACACCTTCGCAATGATTATTTCTGTCGTGAAGCAGCAATGTGTAAGCTGTTGTTTTTCAGTTTAAAGAACATTGTAACCAGCGCAGTTTTAGGTTATTATAAGACATATTTAGGTTATTATAAGACATATTTAGGCTATTATAAGACATATTTAGGCTATTATAAGATATTATGGTCTCAGAAGGACGAGTGCGAAATTTGTAATTCAAAGTTCTGGATATTGTGGGTACGGTTTACGGACCAACTAAGATACTAACATATCGCTCACTATCAGAAAGGCCACTTGCTAGTCTCGTCAATAATTGTATAAATACCAATTGAATGCAAATTGACGAGTATAATAAGTATACTCGAAGAACGAAACACTGTCACGTAAGAACTCTTTCATCTTCAGAATAAAACAAACATTTCAGCTACATATCTCCCATCATTAACATATGAGTGTGCTATTGATTGTATCATCATAAATAAAACCACAAATGGGGAGTTACTCTCAGATTTCAAATATTAGTATACTTAATTATAATGTCACAACATTTTTATTTGTGATACCATATATTTCTCTTTTTGTCACAAATCTCTATATTGCCAAAATGGTTTGGCAAAATCTATATATTTCACCAAAATTGAATAATTATAGAATCCAATATATTGCTAATAGATTTAGACTAGTAGTATGAATAAACTGTATAATAATGTTGTAAATGCCATCATTATGTTAGAATTAGTGAAGATGGATCTATCATCATCAATAATATTATTTTTTCCTTGGTTAAAATAATATTGGAATATTTTGCAGACCAATATTTATATAAGAAACATTAGTATTTTAATTTCTTCGTGTGAATACCGTACTGACGATTCAACGCATATTGTGATAATAAGTGGCTCGCAGTCTCATCATTAGCCAAACCTACCTCACAAATCAGTAAAGACCTCGTAAGACCAGTAACAGTCACCAAAAAAATGGCACCGGCCAACCCGAAATCCGATATTATTGATTCCCGAGCGCTTAATGAATACAGAGCACATTTTATGATTTCTCACGACACGTTTGGGAACCTGATTTTTTTTCCAATTCATTTCTCCCAGCAAACAATAGATCCCATAACTTGTATTGGGGGGTTGAAATGCGCCCCGCCCGGATAGTTGTTATTGCACCAACTTGAATTGGTCAATTCATCTTTATGAACTTGACGCTTTCTAATTTTCTGCGTTTTGTTGTAAACAAATTAAATATGGTTAAAGTTTGTCTATTTTTAGTTATGGAATAGCTTTAGCTAATATTATATTGCATTAAAGCATATATATTTAAACAAGTAACAAGCGTTGCGTTCTATTATTTTAGTAATTACATTTAGCTTACCAAGAAAAAAGAGTACAAGTATTATGAAATTTAATAATATAATGAAATTAATTTTATATGCATTCTAAAATTCCGAAAATATATAAAGAGTTAATTAAATATTAACTCTATAAGGCGATGTAAAATTGGACTATCTTTAAGCAACTATCATGTTTTTTTAATGTTTACGTAGATAAAGGACACTTATGAATTAGTTTTGCTTAATTTTATTAGTGTTCATTGTAATAGGCGAAAATAATATTAAAGCGCAGCAGCCAATTCAACATATGTGTAGTGTAGCCGCGGTTCCCGAATGAGCGCCCTTTCTGTGTGCAAATTGTCGAGTGAACCAGTTCCCGCACTTCACTGTCGCAACCTGCCGACTTACTTCCTGAATTACTTATGTAAATGCAAAAATGTCTTGTATCCATCGCGCCTATATTATATAACATTTAAATAATAAAAGATGCAGTGAATTTAAATTAATATTTTGTTTAATTTTTGGCCCATATAATTTAAATGTGCATATATAAAATTCTTTTTTTTAAGTTCGCCTTCAGAAATTATGTTAAATTGCTATTTATATAGTATTTGAAATCATGTCCAATGTTAATTATTCTCAAATTCAATCGCAAATTATATAATTTGTATATTAAATTTACTTATTACAACAATTTATTTACGAATTAAAGCTACAATTATTAATTTGTATAATTTGTATATAATAATGTAATCTTTATTTCAAGTAAGTACCGGGTATTATTTTCAAAATTCTAACTCGTAGAAATCACAGCCATAAATCCGTAGGTAGTTCCAACATAACGTATTGTTATAATTGTCCTTATTCACGCATTAGATAAATTGAAACGGAAGCAACTACCTGTCTCGTGAGAATTGACGGCGGATGTCGCGCAAAAGGTGCGCGTTTTTTACAAGTTGTAGTGGATCAAGTAAGATTGAAGGGTGATTCCGGAATCCCAGTCGTCTCGTCACAGTTAATAAATTGTTTCCCAGTAGTTATGCTTATGCATTATAACGGCAATGATTTTAATATGATCCCCATGAATTTTGTTAACTTATTTTTTTTATACAGACGATTATATTATACGATGGAAGCTAGGTTATAGATAATCTCAACAGTATTATGTAGGTATAATAATTATATTTTAAATATTTAACCAATATTACTAACGCATTTAAAAAAAACATTAAATTATAAGTTGAGACAAAATAACTCCATTTGTAGGTTGTACAATGAGTTTCAGATAATGTTCCCATTACAGGTTCACTTCTTAAATTTCGTGGATACAACAAAAAATGGAAAGGAAGAAACACGGTTTTTATTGGAATGTAAAAAATCCAACATATACACATGCACACGTGCGTCGTGTTATTCCCACAGTATTTAATCCCTACGTCACAACACACACACACACGCACATACACATCACATTACTAACTACATACCTACACTCTGCTCTACATACTATAAAGACAATACGTCTCTTAAAACGGCCACAGTTCAGTAACCTCGCCCCTGTTATCTACACAATAAGGTATTACCTTATAAAAGCAATCTATCATTTAAAATTAATATGATCAGTGATCAGCGCGGCGGTGTGCGGCGGTGCGACGGTGTGGCTCCGTGGAAGCCGATATCTGCATAGCCGGGTGGAATGGCGGTTAATCAGGTGGTCCGTTATATTACATTGTGCTCGCCGTGAGTCCGAACCCAAAGAACAGGTTGCTTCAATGACAAAGGAGCAGATTCCATCGTCCGCAATCCGCGTCCGCGAGCCCCACATTATAAATAGTCCGTCGAAATAATCCGTTGGTGCTTGTCACTCCGGCGCCCACCAACGTAGGTCGGTACACTTCCATATTTAATGATGCCTAACACAAAAACAATTCATAAAAAACTGCTAAGAACGAACAAACCGTTTCCGCGTGCAGCTTTGACCTTACAGTGATTGATGGTCCAAGAATTATTAATAGTTTAACTATGTAATAGATGGTAATAACTGTGACCGATGTCGATCTTTAACAATGTTACTGTGTCATCTTCGTAATAACCGTTTTTGGTTCGATTAGTCAAGTCTATTACAAATATTCATTAAGTCATATCATCTGAATGAAATGAAGTCTTCGGACACGGCATATTGTGAAATAATATAAGTGTTTAAAATGCCGAAATGTATTTGTATAAATGGTGAGTAATAACCGTAAAAGAGAACAATCGAATTTCATTTGAAACAAGGATCTGCACGCCACCTGCGCCGCAGCCGAGACGGCCGCGCGGCCGGCGCTGCGGGTCCGAGCTGGCGGTACTATACTGCCGGAACAATACGCCAACACCCAATTACACTATTGTTACTGCAGCACGTGGTGCAAACACTACGACCAACACAATCTCTTGCGCTACCACCTGATTTAAATTACTTTACAGCTAGTTTCCTCAAACGTGACAGTGCAATAGGGACACGCACACCATAAGTAAGAGACAGTAAGCTGCTGGCTATATTGTGTTTTAACATCTTTCCCCAATATGCAAAATCTACTTTGAATATTGTATGTATTAAATAAGTCTACATCTGCATTCCCGTTTCAGTTTATCCATGTGGAATATAATATCTAGATCAGTATGAGGAATACTTAAAATACTAGAGTATGTAGTAACATTGTTTTTTTATATGTTATAGCTAGTAAAATAAATTAAAAAAATATAAAAAATAATTTATACAAAATGTTCGTCCAAAAAGCCTCTACCCATGTCACGAATTTACACATTATAGTATCGTTAATGCAATGGTTACGTTTTAATATTTTTGTATGTAAAATTTTAACAGAGACCCATGAACGTATTTGGAACTAAAATACGACCACGTGAACATTACGCGCGTGTACTTCGATTAGTAAATCACGTTACTATATTAACGGTAAACTTAAAATGTATGGGAATCTGCAGTACCAAGTCATTTTTTTACCTATATTATTGACAAACAACTATTGACAAATACGTAAACATAATTTACTCGATACAATTACTATACTATAACTTGTGAATTCTTGCAGGCGTATTGATAAGTCAATTGTTTAGGTGATGCAATAGGCTTTCTTTCCAATATATTTAATGTTATTAACCATTACAGAAAGAAGGAAAAACGACTTATTACAGAGGTTTCGAATTTAGATGACGAATGAGGATGGGATTCCACTATTTGATATGTAGCTCGTCCCCTGATAAATTACGCCTAATAAACTAGTTAGACATTAGCTCCAATATTTAATATAATATTATTACATATATGCATTCACGCCTTTTATCCCCAAAGGGGTAGGCAAAAGCATATCACATATAGGGCATATAGGGCATCCAATATTCGCCAAGTTTATTGTCTCTTGATAGGAGACAAGCCTTTCGCCATATCTGGTACAAATTCCAAATTCGGAGTATCGTTGGGCAGGCTGAGCAAAAAAATTAAATATCAATGTGGTCTACCCGGGATTCAAACCCAGGACTTAATAGTAATAGTATCCACCGAGGCAACAATATAATATTTTTCTCAATATCAAAACTCTCTATAATACGTATATAGCTTTGTTAATTCTTTAACAATGCTTTGAAAATAATAGTTTGTTCCAACTTTCTTCAATCATGATATAATGTATATGGATTAGCTTCATATTCCGGTACTGTTGACTGAAGAGTCTGTCAGCATACATCACGTCAACACTCAATAGGAAAATATATGTGTAAATAAGTACGTCTATAAGTACGTCTGGTCGGCAGAATGTGTCAGTGTTTTTTACCGTACACCAAAACCACCTGTAGCATACAACTCGGCAGTAAATCACCATTATGTGCCTTAGTTAAAGTGACAGCTACGTCAAAATTGACTATTTCATAATTTATACGGTTCATAACCTCCATTACGATGGACAGAAATAGAAATCATCTCGATATCACAGCTGGTGCGAGAGCTGAGAGCCGAGACGCGGATCCACACAACTCGATTATACACTATTATGAAATATAATGCTTGTAACGCCCCGACTAAAAGGGTTGGCCTGTGCGGCGGAAATTGATTTAAATTGCGCCGTTATTAATATTATGTTATTAATATGATGATACAGAAGCAACCATTTTTTTGCTGTAATACCCTGATTTTTATCAATTATAAGAGGTGAAAGGAAGAATTTATTAGTGTTGTTTATTTGTTTTGTGCGTGTTTCTTATTACATAACTAGTAATTATACATTTGAGAAAACCAAACATAAATTAAAATTCAAAAATTCTGAGTCCCGCCCTTTAAATTCATTTACAACGCAGGACTGCGCAAACTTTGCCCGATACCTTACATTAGACTATCCTACATGGAATATAGTATTTGCACAAAAGCTGGTTACATACTCATAAAGTACCCAGTGACCTAACAGCCTTCACAGCACTACATTGATATTAATTAAAAGAACACAAACATAAGTGAGAGATCATATGCTACCGCACATTATGCAAATCAAAATAAATTGGCTATTAACTTTGTGTAAAAAATATGATTAACTCGTACAAAAAAAGGTTTTCATTAGAAAACACTATGTTGGCGGTCAATTACTGACCCAGCAGGCGTTATCCTGGTTGCGGTTCAACAGATGGTTATTTTTTATCGGTAAGGGCTCGGGCGCCGGGTGCGGAGGCGGCGGGGAAGGCGCGGGGGTGCGCGCCCTATAACCGTATAATTACACGTTGTTGTTGCGCGCGCGCCGGCACGCACAATTGGTTTAAACGAGTGTTTGCTTTGATGTGCCGACCACAGCGGTTATCCACGTGCGGTCGCCTCAACCCGTTTTCATGTTAGGCTTATTAAGAAGAAGCTACTTGTTTTATAGTTGTTTATGCAACAAAAAATACTTCACATTGCAGATTTAAAAAGAATCTGGTTCCTCGGCACTTAGCGAAATATGCGTTTATTTCCAAGTCTGCTTGTGACTGCTAAATACCTACATATATTATACCCGTACATTTAAATTAAACCGCTGCGTCGCGTCGCGTCAATTGGACGACGCGCTCAGTGTCATGTTGGCACAATCTGTGTCATCTATTTGTTATAAAGTGTACAGTTATATCACACAAATGCCAAGGGCTACATCGATCAAGCCAGTGTTGTCGCAAGTGATTCTTAATCGACAGCCGCCCGCCAGTCGAAAGTTGAGTAGCGACATCGTGATGCTGAACTTAGCCTCCTTCTGTACCGGTACGATGGCGGCTCCGCATGGAGCGTGTTGTGAAAAAAGTCACATCGCCGATAACGACTGCGACATCGCATAAAGACTATATTATTAATCTTACAATCGTGACTAACATTTTCGACTCAGCGTTTACTCGAGCGAAGGCTTAAGAGCCAGATTAATATTAAATCAATAATTAGTTATGTACATGATGTATTTCGATCAAATTTCACAGCGCACGCAAATGGACGACAGCAGACGGAGGACTCCTTCGTTAACTTTTAAAACCATCTAAATTATGAGCAAACTGCATAGTCACCAGTTGCAAACGGACATTTATGCGGGTGGAACTGCGGTAAAAAACTGGTATATTATATATACGATTTAGCATTTATACGATTTGGAACCTATTTACATTCATAAGTAAAATTTTGTTATTGATATAGTTAAATAAATATTTTTGATCATAAGTACCTATTAAGTAAAATACAACCTTATTATTTTGAATTATGAAGACGTCAAAAATCTCAGAACAAGAACAAGCAAAAATGATTGCAATGTTGCTGAATGACAATACTTCAGTAGTTCCTATAACATTTTCGGTGTGACAATCTAATCTAATAATTTCGAGTCAATTTTAATATAAGCTGAATATTATATCCGAAACTTCGAGTTAATCCAATTTAGTACTAAGTACCTCAAACCCAACAAGAGCGAGACATAACTTTATTATAGAACGTGATTCCGTATCACAGCGGGTCTTGCGTAAGATTTACATTCTGTTTATCTAAATAATCTAAATGATACTGTAATTTGATTCGGCATATCATCACGTCATCGTAACAATCGACGAAACCTTCACAGGGTGGTACGTCCACTCACATTTTGACATCTTGATTATATTACTCCATGGGGTATAATTAGAAAAACGTTCGCATTTATAATTCAAAATTTCTTTATTCAACGTAAATAAGCATTTAATTTTGAAGCTTATGTTTTTTTAAATACATTATCCATTCCAACAGTCACAGATACTAAAATTGTATCGGTACACTCGATAGCAATATAATAAACAAACACAACACCCTTTGGATCGATGATTTAACGATAGAACGCATGCGTTAGCACCTCATACGTTACGATTGGATATCTTTGGCAGGTGTTGGCGTTGCTGGACGCGTTAATAAATAGACGATGAGTACCTCGCGGTCCGAAAACGCCGATGATTCTACTTAACACCTTGATGGATCGTTTTGACGTTACAGACAGTTTACAACGCTAATGAAACATAATAACTATCGATAAGTATCATAAAGTGAACATAATGGAATTAATCATGGACCGTAAACGTTTAGCTTAGACAACTAGGTGAGTATCTTTAATCTGTCGGTGATTTATTTTCACCTGCTACGGTGTGGGTCGCTCGCCGACTGCACATTCATGTGCTTTTTGTAACAAACACAATAACTAAAATATATTTTAAATTGTCTACAGAATGTGGTGTAGTCAGTAATCACATATAAATAATAATAAAACAAAAAAAAGATAAATGTGTAAATAGAACTATTGTCATTTAAATTATGAGTAATTGGGACCTTTATATGTTTACGTAAAATAACATCCAGAAATCTCTTTATCTTCATTTTATTCCCTAAATAATTGAATATTTTACCCTAATATTATACACCCATCTACGACATAAACAGAGAGTATTTTATACACGTACCTACACAATCACATAACGTGTAAATAAATGTTATTTTATTCATTATAATACAAATCAAGAATCTCGGACAACCTGTTCCTGCAATCAAATACATGGCGACAGGTTGCCCGAGTAACATATCTTTCAAACTGCGCTTAGTTATAATCATTATCGTTTACTGGAATAACATGCAAGTCTTTTATTGCCATATTAACGTGCGATATAGAGGTAGTGAATACTTATTGTTTTATGAAAAAGACGTCGGTCATTGTGCTTACATTGTACACAAATACTTAGACGATACATAGTAAATCTATAAGAACCTTATAGTAGTATCTCTGATTTTATCCGGCTTATAGTTCGAAGCCACTAAACTAATTTTATTCCCGACAGGAAATTTACTTTTGGTTATATTCTATACAGTACTATTAGCAGACGTAATGCTATATATAAATATAACGTTAACGAGTCCTCATTACCTGGGGGGTGTTAATAATTTGAAGGTGTGTATCTGTGTGTCTATATGTTTGTTTGTGGCATCGTAGCTTTCAATCGAATGTACCGATTTTGATGTGTCTGTGGGTTTCACAGATTGTATGTCTTCGATTAAATAAGGAACACAAAAGCTTCGGTAAAATTAGTAAATCGAGTTTATTCGTGTAACGTATATGACAGTCCGCCGTTGGCGGGGGTGTGTTGGCGTGCCTTCGGGGTTGCCAACTTACATAAATATATGTGGTGAGAAATCCCCCACATCACCCCCCCACGGAGGGGAAAAAAATAGTTACAAAAATAATACTTATTTTCTAAAGATAACTATTTTTTTAACAATAGAATAAGTATCAGACATTGCAATATGAAACAACACTACACAATAAGTCCCACATAACACAATTCAATAGGTATAACAAAATACAATCCAAAAGGTATAACACAATACAATCCAAAAGGTATAACACAATACAATCTAATAGGTGAAACACAATACAACTGACCTGACGGTACAATGAGAGAAAGAAATAAAATAAAGAAATAAAGGAAAATTCTTGACACTAGAACAATTACTTATAACAATTCTTAAGATATAATATGTAAGAATCCTTAAACTAAACATCTATACACTATACGTCAATACGGGTTTTAAAAGTCACCTTTCTGCCAGATCGTGTAGTATAGGGTTTCTGCGTTACCCTCTTTACGACCGGCGCTGGATCTTCCTCTGTGTTAGTTAAGGGAGTAGTGGTGTTTGAAGTACAGTGTTTTGGATTATTTTCAACCTCGATAAACGCTGGCTTGAGTCTGTCGATGCTTACTACAACAGTTTTATCCCCCATAGTGATTGTGTATGTTTTCTCTGTTCTTTTACTACTTTAAAGGTCCAGAATATGGCGGTTTTAAAGACGGCCGAACTGTATCGTCACGAAGCCACACATGAGTAGACGTTTCTAAGTCCTTAAATACAAAGGACCGTTTTGTCCGTGGCGGTGAACGGGAATAGGGCGCAGTAGTGATATATGGCGCCTGAGTTGGGATATAAAAGGAGGGACATCTTTGTTGGTCTCTGTGTGGTCTGGGGGTATTATAAATTCACCGGGCAACCGGAGAGGTTCCCCGTAGACCAAATCGGCAGGAGAAGCTTGGATATCATCCTTAAGTGCTGACCGCATTCCTAGTAAGACGGCTGGTAAAGCCTTAGACCAGGAAGCATCGTGGCACATGAGAGCCGCTTTCAAGGTTCTATGCATGCGTTCTACTAAACCGTTCGCGCAGGGATGGTAGCTCGTGGTTCGAGTCCGCGTAGTCGAGCAGAACTGCATTAGGGACTGGAAGAGTGCGGACTCAAATTGTCTGCCCTGATCGGTCGTGACAATTTGGGGAACACCATACCGCGAAATCCATTCCCGAAAGAATGTTTCGGCTACTTCTTCTGCGGTAATGCCACTCATGGGCCAAGCCTCAGGCCACCTCGTATACCTATCGATGGCCGTGAGGCAATACTGGTATCCACTGCTCGGTGGAAGCGGTCCAATGATGTCGATGTGAATATGGCGAAAACGCTTAGTTGGGCTGGTGATGTTTCCTATGGGCGCAGATGTATGTCGCGTAACTTTGCTACGTTGGCATACGGTGCAGAAACGAGCCCACTCGCGACAGTCCTTATTTATGCCAGGCCAAATAAAGCGATCAGTTACCAGTCGCGCGGAGCCTCGCGCGCCCGGGTGACTAAGATCATGAAGCTTATTGAAATAAGCTCGGCGAAATGGAGGGGGTCAAATAAGGACGAGGTTTCCCTGTGGACGTGTCGCAAAAAATTGATAGATTTTTCCCAGGTATTGGTACTTTTTCTAGTTTAAGAGAAGACTTAGAGATCATTTCTTTAAGTTCTGAGTCGTTTTCTTGATCTTTGGCGAGAGCGCCATAGTCGTCTAGTAAATTGATAGACTCCACGCGAGACATTGTATCCGCAACTACGTTGTCTTTGCCACTAACGTGAACGATACTAGTTGTAAACTGCGAGATAAATGTTAGCTGGTTTAATTGCGGCGGAGGTAGTTTCTCGCGACGTTGGGAAAAGGCGTAGATTAAAGGTTTGTGATCAGTATAAATTGTCACGTGCTGTGCCTCCAACACGTGCCGAAAATGCTGGACAGCCTCGTAAACCGCTAGCAATTCCCGATAATAAGCGGGCCAGGTCGATTGACGAGTTGTGAGCTTCTTGCTGAAAAAGGCGAGAGGCTGCCAGTCATCATCGATCCTTTGTTGGAGACAAGCACCAACATGGGTGGAGGAGGCGTCAGTAAATAAACCTACGGGGGCAGTGTTATCGGGGTGAGCGAGGAGGGTCACTTTGGTTAAGTGGTCTTTGCACTTTTGAAATGCCATTTCGGCTTCGGGCGTCCACGGAACGGGTTTGGCACCTTTGAGCTGAGTATTTGCTAAAATATTTATTAGTGGTGCCTGTAACTCGGCAGCTCTCGGGAGAAATCGGCGGTAAAAATTTACCATTCCAAGAAACCTGCGTAGGCCTTCTACCGTTTTTGGTAAAGGAAAATCCTGCAGGGCTCTAATTCTCTCGGGTGGCGGAGATGTTCCGTTTTTGGAAATACGGTGTCCCAAGAATGTGACCTCGTCTGCACCCAATACACATTTTGAAGGATTTACGACTACCCCGTATTCGAATAGTCGTTTGAACAACGTGCGTAGGTGTTCAACGTGCTCTTCAGGAGTACTGGAGAACACCAAAATGTCATCCACATATGGGAAACAGAAGTTAAGTCCCCGCACGACCTCGTCAATGAACCTCTGAAAGGTCTGACCGGCATTACGAAGCCCGAACGTCATATAGGGAATTCAAATAACCCGAATGGTGTTATGATAGCTGTTTTAGCCACGTCGGGTGGATGAACCGGAATTTGTTGGTATGCCTTGACCAAATCTAGTGTGCTAAATATTGTGGAACCAGCTAGGTCCTGACTAAAGTCTCCGATATGACGAACGGGGTATCGGTCCGGGACGGTGCGGGCGTTCAACGCACGGTAATCCCCACAAGGACGCCACCCATTTTCGCCCTTTTTAGCCATATGTAAGGGTGAAGACCAAGGGCTTTTCGACGGACGGGCTGTTCCGCAAGCGACCATATCCTCAAATTCCTTCTTAGCCGCATGCAACTTTTGTGCTGCAAGTCTGCGTGAACGACTCGTGATTGGTGGTCCTTCAGATGTGAGGATGTAATGTACTGTAGAATGTTTCACAGTCCGTTGCAGTCCAGGTGGCCGCGTAATTTCTGGAAATTCTTTAAGAATCTCCAGGAAAGGAGAGGCCCCAGCCAAAATTGTTTTCACACTGGACTGTGAAATATGGGCTATAATAGCAGACACGGATAACCGTGTGGTGCCGTCTATCAGCCGCAGGTTATGGCAGTCTGGCAATAGGTGGTAATGTGCCAAGAAATCGGAACCGATGATAGGCATACCCACCTCTGCAACTGTAAAATTCCACCTATAATCCCGGCGCAATCCTAAATTAAGCCGTAAGGCAATGGTGCCATACGTTTTATTGGGCTGCCATTAGCAGCACGGAGGTCAAAGTCAGAGGGTTTTTCGTGGGACTTTACTAAGTTGCGAGGATAACAACAGATGTCGGAGCCAGTATCGACTAAAACCGAATTCTAGTGTTGGAATCAGTCACGAATAACCGGCGGCCGGGAGAAACGCAATCAGATGCCGCCTCTACTGATTGCTGGTCGGGTTTTCCTGTAGCGATGGCTTCCATTCGCAAGGGTTGATGCATTTAGAAGCTTTCTTACCGAATTTTTATGGTACCAACAAACACCGGAACGCGTAGAGGATTTGGAACGCGACCTTGAGGTAAGGGATCTGCCTCTTGCAGAAGACCGCGATTGTCGCGCAAAATCTGAAAATTGTTTCTGCAACATCACTAATTGTTGCTTAAGGTCCTGCAGTTCCGAAGGTAACGAAGCAGCATTCACTACGATAGGGGGGGCTGAGGAAGAAGGAGCTTCCACAATGGCGTCAGCAATTTCAGCGACCTTGTCGAGAGGAAGATCTCGCTGAGCCATAAGAATGCGCTGCACTTCACTAGGAAGTCTCCGCATCCACAATTCTCTAATGATATCTTCATCACTAGTGGAAGAGCCGGCAAGAGAACGCAGATGGCGGAGGAATGCAGAAGGTTTGCGGTCCCCAGCTGAATATCACTCAAAAGGTTTCTAACCCGCTGTTCTTTAGATGCTGAAAATCGAGCAATTATTTCCTTTTTTAAATTTTCATATTTATTTTCAGCGGGAGGATTAGCAAGTATATCCTCAATTTCCTCAGCCATCCGCATGTCCAGAGTGGAGATAACATGACCATATTTTGTCACATCCTGTTTGATGCCGGAGATCTCAAATTGGGCTTCCGCCTGAGCAAACCATATAGCAGGTTTGTCTCGCCAAAATGAGGGTAATTTCATTGAGACCCCATACACACTGCCTGGTTGAAGTGGTGACTTTACTTGCAACTCCGCTAGTTGTTGCTGTAAATCTTTTATTTGTGAATAGAGTTGCTCTTCCGTAGCCATATTTAAGCAAATCACCCAAGCAAACACAGATAATTAAAAATAAATTATTATGAACAATTATTACATGCACAAGGCAATGCTATAAAATCACAGGACACCTGATATATAACGTAAGAGCTAAAATAAAATACATGCAAGCCCTGAACCTTAGATTTAAGTTATAATGTTAATGCACTTTTTATGCAGTCCCGGAAACAAATAATTATTTCAATAGCAATGCTGCCCAAAACATATTTTCTAAACATAAGGTAATATACAGCAATTGTTGCAGGTTTTCCAACCACCAAAGATTAAAATAACTTATATATTACACACACAATATGCAAATGAAGTACAAAAGAAATTCAAAATAAGTAGGCAAATTTCAGTTAATAATTAATAGTGAATATTTATAACAATTATGTGCATTGTTTTATTTAAGCCCTTGTATTGGCTGTTGTTAATTTATTAATTTATATTTACAATAGGCAAGTTATAGTAAAAGCAATTTTAAATTTATTTGTGACAGCCGGTTTGTTAGGATGCTTTTCAAATAATAAGAGTAGGTCTGTGAATACACTGATAGGAATTCTGAAGACACCACTGACAAGTTATATTGTTCTTTCTTTTGCTGACACAACTTTTTATACTGGCAGATATAGCTGTGATATAGTCATGCATCCATACCCATTTACTAAATTAATTAAGTAGTTAGGTAGATATACTCGAAGAAAAGTTAGTACACAGTAATTTGGACGGCTTATTTTCCGAAGCACCACGGACATTCACATTTAAGTCAATCCCGATTGAAGCAGGATAAGCGGCCGTCATTCAAAGACGGCGGTTTAGGTCACAACGATGTGAGTTTCCACCACCGCACAGCACCAGTTTCGAACGATGTTCTTTAAATAAAAGAAAGGTGTTACCGTTGTTCTTGAGGAATGTCCAGACGTCTAATAAGCAGCCCCTCGAACCAAACTTGTTCAGCAAATACTGGCCGGTCGCTGAGACGTATTTATTGGCAGCAGTTTTCCTCGATGTTCCTTCGAGACGTATTATAGCGTGTTCAGATCACGTCGGGGTCACCAAATGTGGGTTTCACAGATTGTATGTCTTCGATTAAATAAGGAACACAAAAGCTTCGGTAAAATTAGTAAATCGAGTTTATTCGTGTAACGTATATGACAGTCCGCCGTTGGCGGGGGTGTGTTGGCGTGCCTTCGGGGTTGCCAACTTACATAAATATATGTGGTGAGAAATCCCCCACATGTCTTTTTGTTGTTGGAAAGCTAATATCGACGAAATGGTTTTGAGGTACAATGTAAGTCCTCTAACGCGATGACGTTTCTGTCAAAGTATTACTAGATACTTGTAATATACACAAAGGATAAACAAACACGTTTAATTTTTTTGCTATTTAGAGGTTTTTTTGGACCTAAAAGCTAGGGGTAATTTAACAACGATTTATCTTAGATTCGTGTCTGGTATCAGTATCTCCCTTTCTTGTCACACCCTTTAGGTCTAATTTCGAATTATCAAATATGTAATTGAGATCATGACGAGCACAAATAAAAAATATATAAGAAACTATAATATTGATTTATAAGACTAAAAATAAAAGGTGCAAAGTTATTTTCCACTACATAATAATATGAATGAATTACAATTATTGTAATCGTTTGACAACTAGAAACGGGTTGGAGCATAGAACATTAATTCATTGCAAAATAATTTAATTTGTAGCCATAAAAATATATGAATAGCAATTATAATAACATTTCGTAATACTTTATGACAAATGCTCTACATAATATATGAGTGAGTCACGGTGCAGTTGTATCCAAGCGGCTGAAATACCGAAGCAATTAACTGTTATCAGACGAAACAATACCAAAAAAAGTGATCAGTGATCATTTTAACATTGACCCATAGATACGGGACCCAACCTTTCATGACACAGCGTTCGGCGTTGCACAACCTATTAATCCGGTTCAATACAAGAAGTTGCGGTAAGCATTCTCTTTATTAAAAGTTTATTGTTTTACATTTCATATTGCTACATGCATTATTGAATACGTCCGTATGTAGGCTAAGAAAGATAAAGATAGATAATAAGGCACAATAGAGCACGCGCCGCGCTGCACCGGTTCGTTAGTGTAACTGTTGAGTCACGGACCCAAAGATCACCTGACGGGGTGCTTTTGAAGCGCACTATGCAACTAACGCGCACACCGACGCCGCACACATCACTAGCCTGCATACACAATGGACATGTACGCATCGTCATACATTCCACCTATTCAGCTCCAGCACATCATTCCGCAATTTAGCTTTATAATAAATTATCAACTTTATATTATACTTGTAATTACCCACGCCGTTATACAGAACTATGGATCTAGTCATAAAAAAGTCGAGAACTTAATAATCACATCAAAAGAGTTCTACAAAATAGCAACGTTTATCAAAATTAACACCTTGTTATCGTTCTACCGGGTGTATAACAAGGTACTCGTATTATAGAAACAGGCAATTTATTTTTTACAATGTGAAAAAAACTCTGATAAAAATATAATTATTAGTATCAAAAGGGTCTGCACCATTTAGTAGATAAATTTTGTGAATAAACCACAAAAGTAACCGGCCGAAATGCTACTACTCATCTTGTGGATTTCAAACGCGTACCAAATCACCCAGGTTTTGTTTAGAGGTGACAATTGATCCAGCTTCTCTCAAATATTATCAGTGACAAGCTTTTAGAAATACGCTCATCAACAAAATTCTATAATAAAAAATATAGGAAAAGAGGTGAGTACATGAGTATTGGGTACACTGGGTGATATTACAGAGCCTGGTAACAAATACGCAAATTATACGACGGATAGTGTCTTCTACCATTTTCAAATATGGAACTAAATGTTGCACATGTATTTCTATTTCTATAGAGGTAGATAGTTCTATAGTTAAGTAATTATAAAGTCGTGAGATATCGACTTATATCATTTAATTGCTGAGACAACGATACATAGTTGCATGTTAGAAACGGTCTAATCAATGTGGCAATGATGAAATCCCATTCACAAAGTGCGCTTTGACGGGAGCAGAATACGACCTTTCTCGAGTCCTCTTTGTAATAGACACCACGACCTTCAGCAGCGTGCGGCGATTTCACGACTTTACACAAAGACTGTCAAGAATAATTAAAGTAATTACTGTTTACAGTAATTAATGACCCAGATAACGTGATATGGTTTGATTGATCTTAGAACTGTGACGAGATAATTGTGACTTTCTGACGCTATGGCTGGATTGCCACACGCCACACAGCACGCTTCACTCCGTATTCAATTAATGAACAAATAGTTATCCACTTCATCACAATGGATTCAAAATCGCACCTTGTGTAATCGGCTCTTTATGATGAGTATCCAACAATATTGTTTCAAAGCTAGTAATGAATGCGTCCTAATACCGACATAGAGCACAAAATAATGGTGCAAGATATCCGTCAGATGTTTTGAGTGAATATCGAATACTGCAAGAACAATATAAGTCCCACAAAATAACCGGGATTTTTTAACTAAGAACGAAATTATAAAAGTAATTTTGTAAACAATTAGAAAAATTAAATTTAAAGTTATCCTTTTTTTATACGAACGTGGCAAGGTGACCCCACTGCACCTAATGGTAAATGGAGTGGGGTCCAATAGAATATCGACTGACGAGAGATGACTACCCCACGGCAGTCAACACAATTATGCCGGCCTGTTCGAACTGGATATACACAGGCTGATCCCGAAACGCGACAGACTTAAGTGAGCCACTATGGCGGGTTTTAACACCTTGTGTGCCGTGATCGCTATCCGGGCGGATATAAAATATATCGTACCACAAGCGAAAATTTTCTAATAAGTGTGTATTTTAAGTTCACTGCTATAGTTACATTAATTAATTTCAAATTAGTAAAAATTACAGTAACATACATGTAATACAGTGGTAATTAATTTATTGTGTTTAATGTTTTCGGAATTATTTTTACACTATGTCCAAACAACTTTACAAAAGCTAAAACGTAAGGTAAAAGAGGGTGATTAGTGAGCCTTTTAACTGTGACTGTTATCGATAGTAATTCCGCGCAAGTAGCAATGTTAGCGCAGTGTGGCGGCGGAGTGGCGACGTGGCGGTGCGGCGCGGCAGCGCGGGCGCAGATAGCCCTCAGCTATCCGCGTACATAGACACTGCATTAGGGCTTCTACGGACGGCCGGCGGCTCCTTTGCCGCCGCGCGCACATTCAACGTGTAATCACGCTTGCATTTCACTTTTGTGTACACAACACGATTAAAAGAAAATCTTTAAAAGGCATTTAATTATATCAACGTTGAGCCGTAATTTTAAACTAGATAGGGCTAGGTTTGCCTGATGCAGAATGTAATGAAAGTTAGCCAGATTTACATTTAAGTAATGAAATAAAGAAATTATCAAGGATTAGTTTCTTGCTGTTTTAAGGATTTAATACATCAAAAATTATAAATTCAATTATAAACCTTGACTTACAAATGAAAACGTCTAATTGCACTTGGGCGAATTATTTTTAATTATTATTATTTACTTATAAATATAAAGTGGTTGAACTTTTCAACTATGTTTTAATTTAACTATGTATTTTATAATTCATGTTGTGTCCAATAAAGCAAGCAACAGGCTTAAGGCTGAAGGCGATTCATTAAAACATAAAAAATCAATAACCATTATTATTATATTTAATTGAGCACATCCTATCTCAATTTAAAGAAATAAATAGTAATTTGAAATGACATTATCATAACAGGACAGGGATCCAGGAAAGTTATACAAGACAGTATTAGTGATTGGCTGGCTCAGGCGGCAGTTTGTCGGCGGGCGGGCGGCGCGGGCTGCGCGCGCGGCGGCGGCGGACTGCGTGGGCGCGATTGACTCGTCAGCGGGTATCGGAGCTCACTTAGCGCTAACTTAGCGCACGCTTTATCGGTAAGCAGCGCGCCACTGACGTCGCCTGAGCGCTGCGCTCACAGCTGATGATTCACTTAATTCAATACCATAATAATTTGCTTTCGTGTGTGTTCCCAGTGCTATTCCATTAAAATATTATTTGTATCAATTTTATAAACATCTACTCGCAAAATCATGTGTATGAGTAATTAAATACATCATTATGATTAACATACCAACACGCCTTTCTATTCTGAATCACGACCGAATAAAGTTATCAAAGTGGTAATACTGTATCTGCAATTTATTTTCAACCTAGTTATAAAAATTGTTTTAGCGTTACATTTTGATTAAATACATGTAATATTTAAGGAAATTGAACATAAAATAAGATTATTTGAAGTATAGTATATTTATTGCAATTTGGGGACAATCGTCGGAAGCATTCCCGCAAGTATCTAACTTAATTGCTCAACAAATCTCTGCCTACGGACATACGGGACTACGATGTTTAAACTTATGGAACGTAGAACTAATATCTAGATATAAATAAATAATAACAATTTTGAATTTATCTTAACTAAGTATGAATAGTTTATAAAATTAATTACAAGACAGACAAACGTATTACTATTATATGATGTCATAAAACTACACTGTTGTTTAAACATTATAACCATATTTAAAAACGTAATATCTGTTAACATCACTGCCTTAGGCTCTCAGGTCCTAGGTTCGAATAGCGGGTCGAGTAAAGTGATATTTGGGTTTTTCTGCTCAGTATATGGCGATAGGCTCGCGACCTATCACATTATGGGACGGAACACACTTGGCGAAAAGTGGGTGCCCTGGTTGCGCCTCTGTGTTTTTGTTTTGTAATCTCTGTTTAAATTTTTTATTTCTTTTCGCAACCGCAACCAATATTACTAAGAAAAACCGGCCAAGTGCAAGTCAGACTCGCTCACCGAGGGTTCCGTACAAACCTGTAGGTATATATGTAAAAGTTCACCCATAACGAAAATCGAGTCATAGTAATGGTATTTTTATTGCAAAATGAAATCCATAACATTACAATATGGAAAGCTGGAGAAGCATAAATTAAAGACGAAAGTCTAAAAATGTAAGGGTTTCGGATTTTTTTCTTTATATGTGCTACAAAGCATTGCTTCTTGTTCTTCGCTTTTTGTTGGCTTAGAAGTTTGATTTCTTTACAGCTTTAAGGGACAGTAGACCTGAATATTTGATATAAATTTCAGCTTAATATCTCCACGCGTTCCTAAGAAAAACGGCTTTGACAGACAGACGGGCGGACAACAAAGTGATCCTATATTAAGGGTTCCGTTTTTTCCTTTTGATGTACGGAATCCTAAAAATGTAAATAATATAACTTAAACACTATTAAGGCGAATATCAATGACAGAATGCAAAATCTTGTTTATTTCTGTCTAATGAATGCACTAAGTAAAACAACTGCTCGAAAAAAAAGCATCAAAACATGTCGAAGATGTAAAAACGAATTGAAAATTAGAGTTACGCCCGCGCCGCGCCACGTCGGTGCGATGGAGCCGTGCAGCCGCGGAGCGCCTTGAATATTTTAGTACTGAAATAAAGCCACTTTCTATCTTTTATTTATTGTTGCACTGCTCGGCTCTTTATCTCGCTTGACAAAGAACCGGGTAATTGCTATTCGTGCTGCACTAAGAATTTCATTAAGATGTTGATAAAAATTACACAAATACTAATTCTTAATGAATGTGTACCCATGTATTCAACGCACTAAGTTACATTAAATTAACACCTAAACACGTTTCCGGAAATCTCATTGGTATTTGGTGCAATTTTATTTTGATTGTTCTACAAGGGAGACCATGGAGTATATTGATTTTAATCGTTCTCCCCTGTGAACACTGAAGTTGTTGCGTAACGAGTGAAACCATGAGAATATTTTCAATTACATATTGTTATTCAAATACGCAATTGTTCAGTAATAAGGGGATCAAAGTATAATGAAGGGTTGGTCGTACACTAAACGCATTTAATAATGTAAACTTAACACATAATAACTTCGATACATAATCGTAAAACTCAATCGGCATAATGGCGGATCGTTGTTAATTCCTAACAACTGAGAAATAAATTGTTAGTTACACACCCAAACAAACGGTTGCATTACATGAATGGAAATTATACAATATATATTTTTAAAGTTACGCACGTAAGCGTGAATTCAAATTGTTCTACACACCTTTAAAATATGTGAATAAAGTAACGAAAACTCAAATTCAATATTATTCGTAATAAATGAGTCATTGACAATGATGATGACAAAAAAAGTAACTAAAATTTCATTACAAGCCTAGAATCGTGTTAATCATGAATGAATATAAATGGGTGGAGGTTAATGGAAATAAATTGGAAATGTTCCGCACCGGCGAAGGGTGGAAGCATGAGCTTGATGAGCGTCACTGACACGCGGGACGAAAGCGCAGGTACACCATACCCTGTGTAATATCCGCGGATGCAATTCCAACCCTCTAATTAGATTTTTAAAAACAATAACGCTAAACTACTTATGCAATCGGTTGTAAATAACTAACTTATAGTTGAATATCTGGTTCTACACAAAACAAATCGATGCAAAGCAATAAAAATTGTAGTCCCAGATGATTTCATGCCAAAGTACGATGTATCTTTAACAAAGGTTTATATATCAAGGATTCGTGAACATAATTAATTCTATGAGATTACAATCTATTGAATAATATTTATGGATTGTTATTATACTTTTTTCCCGAAATCCAATCACACAAAACATATTCTTACTTTACCTTAACTATACATATATACATCAGAATTGACTCTGTATCTAAAGACAACTATCCTTCTATATCACATACAATGATTGCGCATACCGTAAGCTGTGATAACAATATGTGCGTATTGTGTGCTACGAGCGGTTGTGACGTCACTGTCTCCACACGTCTCTGTCCAGATGTGCACGTGCGCACGTGCAGGTGAGCCTTGCAATAACATCTCGGATCACAGCGCGCGCTCGCTCAACTCTGATATAGTATTGTACGTAAATTTTATGCTCTATTATTATTGTTATTATTTGTCAGACTCCTACAATACATAAAAAAATTAACAATTTAAAAATTTTACATATTATATTTTAAGCGCTAAGAAGTTAAATAAATTTTAATTACTACGAATATGACTAAGTATTCGAATCAGCTTGAAGGTAACTTACTAACAAGCGCCCAAATTCTTAAAGTTAAACCCACTACAATTATTGTAATCCCACTTAGCAAAAAAAAATAACTGAATTGATCAATTAAAGTGCCTTAAAATATTTGAAATTTGAGTTACATTTATAGAACAGTTGTTTACTTAGATTTTGTTTGCGTGACAGTCTAGAAATAGTTGAACTGAGAGCTAGATACTGGCTATTGTCAATTTGCATATGTCATTCGTAAAATTCAGTGTATTTTGTGCCATATGTTAAAGAAATAAAGCCGTCGGTTTTATAAAAGTGAGGTTGAGATTAACAAAGTTATCTGTGTAAAGTGGAGCCCCGAGCTTACTCACCGGCTGGCGAGCGGCGCACGTGCGCGCGCCGATACGGCCGCGGGTGCGCTAATCGTTCCCGGCTTAGAGCCTGCACGCACTCACCGCTTTCGTATCGATGATTTTCAATTATATTATGTTTTATATTTTATATATATAAAATAAAATAATTTATTCATATTAATATATATTAAAATGTGCCATTATAAATGAACTCTTATTGACTATACAAAAGATTTCAACGAAACATATTTTGGAAGAAATGTTTTTGAGATATACCACTAATTACGCCTACATGTTACGATCTTTATAATAATCTCAATATGCTTCGAGATATCCACATTAAGCAGGCGTAGGTATACATTTTGAAATATCACAAAAAGATACATATTTACGTCAAGGTGGAGGTGCCCCCTCCTCAACTCGAAATAATAATTTGCGGATCAGTCAAATATTTCATTATAATTATTACACAGCTCATGCAATTAAGAATCAAAAATGTTGTTTAACGCAATCAAAAAAACACACTACTCGCAATCGCATAATCGATAACGCAATAAATATTTTAAATTTACCTTACGACCGTATCTTTTGCCATTATTCATCAATCCACCATAAATCCTAGTGTATAATAATAAAACAATATCGATATGACAATTACGCTGGCGACATACATCACTAGAATCGGCGTCTCCTGCTCGTAATCGTAAATATCAGACATTTAACACACAGTGGTCTCGCCGGCCGGTGATTATAAATAGATTGTTGCGATACAGACGACGTGTTTACAGCCACTATCTGTCGATGGCTGATCCAATACCAACAACTAACCTCATACAATTAAATAAGAATTAAGCTCTCCATAAATTAACTTGTTTCCAAATATAGACAATTATAACATTAAATTAAAGGATTTATTGTACCGGTAATTAAGTCGAGATATGTTTAAGTTCGTAGGCGACTTGTAAGTGAACTTACCAAGTATAGATGAAAAAAAGAGATGATTGGATATAGTGTTTTGTGAGGGACATTATGATTTTTGAAAATCTTGAGAAAAATAGCTTTTTGTAGCATAAGACTTTTGCAATAAAATAAACTTCTATAGTACAGTTGATTAGAGTCGTAGGTACATTTGTTATTTAAATACAGGTGACAGCGATTGAATAAAAGAACCCAATCTATATTATTTATATACTATTTGGTTATTTGATATTTTAATGAATAACGAGTTTTAATTCTAGTTCAATTTAATTATTTAAAAAAACCGTTGACCTTTACCATTATTTCAAGTAGAAACGAAAAATATTTCTACGTTGATGTTCAAAATAAAATTCCAATAAGATTCAACCGCCTCGAAGATACAAATATTTTCTAAAATAGCGCACTTTTATCCCGACATATATAAGCGAAGAATTTGAAAGTTCATACAGATTAATTTCTCGCGGTGTTCGCTTCACAGTCCGTCAAACACTGGACGCAACACAAAATGGAATATATGTGTACATGAATAAAATGTTTACACAATTATTTGCAACAAGGAGGCGTCAGTTAACATCTTCACTCAGTTATCTGCGCTGTCAGTAACGAGAAATAATGATGTACGTATATTATGGAAGCATTGCGTGTAGAAAACGATTGTAAGCAATACTATAGCAGCCGGTGCGGCTCAAGTAATGAGAGACGAGAACTGGTATTGTGTATCCATTGAATCAAGTACCTAATTATTGTAAGTATGAAAAGGCCTGTAGTTGCGGAAATATTTACTTTGACTTACAGACAGAGGAATCAAAAGCGTAAAGCGTCTTTATCTTTGCCCACTAATTTTACTACGACCTTCCATAAGAAAATTTCCCTAACTAAATACTCCAAAAACTAAATGGACTTTAATAGGATAATTATTATGAAAATAATTAATATTAAGGTAAATTACAATTTTAAAGTTTTTTTAACTGTTTTTCACAAAAATAGCTAAAAAAAAGTATAACAAGAAACATAAAATATAATCAGCAATATTAAAACGCTAAAACCCTATGCCTTATATCTCATAGAGCACGGGTTTAGATGAAATCGCGAGGGCGCGGGTGCGGGCGCCGGCCGCCGCTTGCCGATTGTTCTAGTATCTGCGGCGCGACGGCCGCCGGACATGTCATCTACTGCTATGCGCTAATAAGATCACCCGACGTTACTTGAATTAACTACAATACCACTCACATTCACCGCCGTAACGAGAATATCCGAATCAGGTACCTAATTTATTATGAAAGTATTAAGAGATCATATAATCCAATTAGATACGTAGATTCATTACCGATGTCCGGACACGTGTACTTTTATCAGTTACGAACATTACCATATGCAAAAAATGTATGTATTTTGAATACATAACGTATTCTGACAGATGTTGATCTGCCACTAGACAAACAACATTCGACGTGTCATTCTGATGCAGTAAATGTAGGCATAATGCGTAATCTTTTACAATATCACATATTTATAGGTTATTAATGAAATGAACAAATTAAAATACGTTGTCATAATATATGAGCGGTGTTAATGAAAAAAATAGATAGAGCGCGTGCCGAACCAGTTTGCAGCGCTAGCGCACGCCATGCTAATAACCAGTTAGTAAATAGTAAATTTTAAATGGCTAAACGCCCGCAACAAGACACCGCCCTGCCACTTGTTCTATTGTTTGCAATCCGTGCAAAATTGCGGAAACACTGGCCTGCTTTGTTGCACAGAATTATAACTTGGTAACAAATTTATACCTGTATATTAAATCTGATATTCCATATTTTAATATATTTACAATTATTACTTACATAGTAAGCAACTTAGTTTTACATTTAGAGCATTAACCATGTTTTTATAAAATATAAGAATAATTGCCTATAACGAGTTCAGGTACAAAACACAATTTAGCGAGAAGGTTGACTTCCTCGTAACGCAACTCCGTCAAGTCCGACTGTTACGGTAATTGTACAGGATCAATATCTAGACGAATGTGAATTTCGTAACTCGATTGTGAGGTGGTCAAGTTGATCGATGATGTGTGCGCGTGCGCGGGCACCGCTTGTCAATTAGGTTAGCTGAGTTCAGGGCCTGAGCTACGGCTGTTCTTATCTGCGCCTACTGATCTGGCGACGTTTGCGCAACTTTATGTCACACAAAAATGTTATCTGTTTCTGCAAATAATTACCTTTTCTATTACGTAACAGCAATTGTTTCGAAAATTATCACGACACATATGTTTTGTTACTACCGATCGCACAAAAAGTGGCATGTGCTGATGCACAGGTAGCGCGCTCCGCAGAGCACACAATGAAATTGATTTTTATTTAACAAAATAAATAAAAGCATTCAAAAATCAGGGAATACAAAAACCGTCATAAAATCGTGACAAAATCCATTTATCCTTTTGAAACTGAATAAAAGTATATAATGAAGCGTTGATTCACAACGTGATTGAAAATGTGTGGCTGTCCCTTTTTTCGTGTTATAAGAAATACCCATGTATAATATTGTATTCATATTTTTACTGGGAGAGAATCTGGTTAACTTAAATAAATTAAATATAAAAGAATAACGAAATTAAACATTAACACTGAAAAAAGTTATGAATAAGTCTCAAATAAATTTGTTTTCATATTAAGACCGAAATATAAATTATTTGTAAATCATTAATTAAATGTACATAATAATTAATAATATAGGTATAGGTGTGGCGTATACTAAATATAAGTATTCAGTACGTATTACGGCAAGCATACATACCCCAGGGTACAATGCACGAAAGTAAGGTGAACCGTTCCTGGGGGCAGCTGCATCAACGTCCATCAACAACAATAGAATCATTGCAGGTTTTATTGGCGCCGCCGACTGTTCTCACTTTCAATGAAACCATACTTCGTGTACATATTCCTCTGTCTGCAAACAAAAATATTTTTTTTTTATCGACACGTTATATATAACGTTTAAACGGTTTTCGAATGCATAAATAGATTTCGTCTACGAAATCACTTATTATTTTAGGAGTGGCTCGCTCAAAGGTGTTGTTACTCACTTGCTGCAGGATTTGAAGCATTTGGGGATATGCAGGAGTTTTCTAAATTTTCTTGTTACCTTTAGAACAACTATCATCCAATTTTTCTTATGTCATTAGAATAACATACTTTTTTACGCAGGTAGTTCAATTATTAGTGCATTCTACCAAATATTACCAAGTATGTACCTAGTATATACGATTCTGAAAACCCAGTTTCACTAACAGTAAAATATACTGCTTTTTACTTTAATTGTTACATTATAGGAGTCCTCTTACATCCCTTATTAAGCGCTAAATAATAATAAGACCGGATATAATAAGATTACCGGTCTAGGACAGCAGACCTGTTGGTTACAATATTTGACTATCTACCTACTACTAACAGGAATTTTGAATTACTTCCCAATGTTTCTACATCCATTATGCGCATAAGTTACAAAATTTAAGGTTCTCAATGAAATATCTTTAAATGTATTTATGTTTTTTTTATTCATTGAATGGCCTACATTTGATGTCAGTTTAACGTTTAATTTTGTATTGTTAATGTTGTATTAGTTCCGTACATTTTCTTTAAAATATAAGTATTAATTGTAATGTGATTGCACAAGACGGAGTCACGCAGCCGTGGTTTAATGTTACTTTTGTGGAAACAGCTGTACGCTCCCCCTTTACCTGGCGTATGTACTGAGCACGTGTTATATGTGACGGAGCTCGCGGCTCTTACCTAAATATGATTTGTACTTCAAGTCCCCACATCCGGAATAGAAATACCATGACTTTATGTCGCTGCCGTATATAACAATCAGGAATTTCTCGAAAAATTCCAATTGCAAAAAATATTAATATTGAAACACTGGCGTAAACGTTTATAACGTCTAGGTTCATTTTATCAATTAATTACATTTTCATTATTGAACATTCATTTCATTATCCCTCTCAGTAGTAGAGGAGGCCCGTGCTCAGCAGTGGGCAAGTATATAATACAGGGCTGATATTATTATTATTATTATCATTATTGAACACTACTAAACATCATGTATGCAATACAAAAAGTATTAAGTCTATTCAAACTATATCTATCTCTCTTATTCAGTATATTAATGATTAAACAACAATTTTGACTGGCTTGAAACTAGTTGCCTCGCCCACACTTTGCGCCACCTGTTATGCTTTAGATTTTGAAAATGATAACTGTAAAGCTTCACGATATTAACTTCAAGCTGGGCATAAATAATAACTATGTCATGACTTTTAAATATGCACTTCAACATATATACATTAACACAAAAATCTGAACTTAATAATAAAACCATTAAATTGTAACTTGCACGACTACGTAACAATGCTATAACCAGTTTATAAATAAAAGGAACGGAAAATAAATGCTAATTCTATATAAAATTATAAATGCAGACGTAAGCATTATATATTGTAATGTATTAAACATTACCTTATTAAAACCCAAAGGAGGGTAAAGCCTAAAAGATGTTTCTTCTAGGTGATAAGTGCAGCATGAATCTAAACGTAACGCCAGGCAATAGGATATCATATCAAACACACCTGCCGCCGACTTCCGATTGCTTATTGACATAGCAATATGATCTGTCTAATATTACCCTTGGGCTAAGGTGTTCAGCGGCAAGCGCGGTTCAAGCTAAATTCGGATAGTTTTAAATTTGTCGGCGTAATTTTTTGTATATTTAAGGTCCCCAGCAGATTATAAATCACCATTTATTTTTGTTTATAGGAACAAGACTTACGTCAGTATTCGCTGCTCTGATCCAATAAAATATTTATTAGACATGTTTCTCATAAAATATATTTATGAAATTTGGCGAAAAGGCGATATCTTCGTAATAATACATATACCACATGCATTTATTCACATCAATGTGCAATACAAAAAATAAAAGACATCAAAATGAGTAATAAATAACAAGAATTTTATAGAAACCTATAAATTGTATACACACATATTTTAATCGGATAGTAACTAGCACAAAAGAACACTGATCAAAAATGTAGTGAACCCATATTTTTGAATTAGTTATAAACCAGTATTACAATCACATTAGACAACAAAACGGGTGAACTAACCGTTCTCCCTTTCATAATAAGCAATCGGAAGCTGTGGGCAGGTGTGCTCAATCCGTTCCCGAAACACATTATGTGGAGCACTTAGCATACATTACATTGTTAATTAACACAAATATACAATATATCACTACTACTGAATATTCATAGCAATCGACTTGATAAATATTCTCACAAAATTCACCTTTCATTTCGTATCGATGGACGTTATCCTTTCAATAAAAATGCATAATTTTATTACTTGCGTGTGAATTGTATCAGATATCTGGATTTATTTGAATATTATTTTTCTCAAGAGAAATTGGAGATAACAATAAATTATAAATGGAGGGCATGTCTCTAATTATGTATGTTTAAAGATCTATGAAATTCCAGAAATATACCCCATATGTAGGACGTATTTAAAGAATATCGATAATACGTCGCCGTAATACATATAGGTACTACTAACATATGTATAGGAAAGTGTAACGTTCGTCGTTAGTGATATTTGCTTTTGAATATATCGATTATTTAACGATTTTTATGTTAATATTCCTAGTATATCAATTTATTTGAAACTGAATTAAAAGTCGTCGTTGCCCCGTCACTCGGTGCAAAGCGACACATCGACTTAGGTATAAAGTAATCACTCTACATGTAGAATTTAGTAGTCTTCTTTTAATCATATAACTACTAAACGGCAGTGGTTTGCGATACAGTAAATTTCAGTGAATTTAGCTACAGTAACTAAATTTAGTTAATCACTACGATTTTCTTTTTTGGATATCTTAAATGTCAGAGGATGTCAGAGTAGAGTTGATAAAATTGTGGTAAGCCTAGTTACATCATGTTTGTGGATATTGATTATATTTCTTAATAAGTAGTTGATAGCTCTTGCACACTCGTTTACAAATAAGATACCATCGCCTTTGCTTATTTCTAGCAGTAGTACCAACTATTGTCATTGTTTTGCAGTTGTGAAAACATTGTTATCATTGCAGCTACTGGAAATTACAGTACCAGGCTGTAATTTGTGTAGACGAGCTTATTGCTCGTCTAATGGTTAACTTGTCTTAATACCTTGAAATATGAATATGTATAAAAAACTTAACTTGACGATTCACATCGACCATACGCTAGTTTGAACGTATTCAAGTTAAGATCACTCACAACACCCATCCCTGGCACCCCACATATATTTAAATATAAAAATACCCTCCCTAGCACTTTGAGAAATGGTTTTCACCACGCACAAACAAATACATAACAGTTGTTTTGTTGCGCCGCGAACTGTTAATTAAAATACGTAACAATACCGGTATTCATTTTATATTTCCATTGATGAAATAACCAATAATTGTGTTATACCTAACTAAATATAAGAGTCATAATATCTGTAGTTATTAATAATGGCAGGCTGCAAGTCCTATAGAATGTACAAAATAATATTATTGTTATACAAGCTTTACAGTTCGCCTCCTTCGTAAAATGACAGTGTATATGTAGTAGGAAGTTCTGGGTTTAATACCTGGAGAAATAAGTGTTCGATCAATCAAAATTTGTGTAAGTTTCTGATTTGACGACGTGATCGTAAATTGTCCGAGACTAGACCTCTGATGGGTCAGAAATAAACTCGACGAAATATGGTTACATTAGTTGAATCTGTGACTACCCATCACCTATAGGAATATGTTTTAGGATTGATAAATATGTAACATAGAATATATATTTCAAAATATGTGCGATTAGCACATAGTAAATTCAGAATAAACTGGAGATGGAATCTTTACTTCAATAAGAGAAGTGCGCAGTGCGAACCGTACAATAAACTAGATAATTATATTAGTTACCCGCCTTATCTAATCAGGTTCTGAAAGGAGCCGGTGTGAATAAGTAGCACATGTGTTTGCGCGTGCGCACGTGTTCATTTTCACACCACCCGTCTTAAAAGGGAACGGACAGGACGACGGGACATTAAGCAACCCGTAGGTAAACACCGCTCATATGTGTCGCACCACTGATAATCTTCACAAAGAACACCTTTATTCTACGCCTATATCCACCGCTGTGACATATATCTATTGAACGAAGGGATCACAATAATCCTGTAAACATACGTCATGGTAATATTTTTCCACGATTTCAAAAAAGTTACTCATAGAAATTGTAGAAATTGTTTTTACTTTATAGATAGATTCGATACAAAATGTTGAAAAACTGACTTCAGCTACATAAGTATCGAACAGTATATTTCATAACCATTTAATATAGCACTATTATTATTAATTCCAGGAGATCACAAGCTTTACCAATAAAGATTATTTCATAAGTATAATAAGTAAACTTGTGCTTGATTTAATCCGTGCTTTGTGTCTGACAGAAGAAAGTGACAAAACTGTTGGTTAAAACACCATTTAACTTCAATGCGAAAAGAGCACTGTTATAACGTGTAACGTGAGTATCTGTGAATATGTATCGTAAGGGATGACCTGACTTTCATTTAAATCCTTTTTTTTCTAATTAACCTAAAAACGTAGCCGACTCTAAATACAGCTCAATATAAAAATAAACTTTAATAAAACAATACATTTATATAATACACACACACTTCCTGATGCTAATTTAAAGGTAATATTAATGGTAATTTATTCGATAGCAGAGGGGTTGCGTATCAACAACATACGAAATTTGTAATTGTTACGTGTGTCGGTCATCCCCATCAGTGCGGCACAACAGTCGTTAATTTCATTAAGAGCTTATTAAGTGGACACGCGACTGCTGACAGTGTGTTGCGAACGTCATGAGCGACATGCAGTCGGCATGCGGCACGCGCCCGATCTAATCGAAAAACTTATGACCCGTAACGCTCATTATATTTTTACTACGATAATGATAATTTCGCAAAGCATCATCGGCACTTAAAATAACTTAAATTAGAGTTAATGGAATATATTGCATATTCGGTATTCAGTGTCGTCGTCGTCCAGTGGTCAAAATTCGGCCTCTGAATTTAAGATATTTCTAATACATTATACATACATTTTATTTTTCTGCACTCCTCTACATAAACTTTAGTAGGCCAAATCTCATGATCCTCCTTACGCGCAATGTGCTTAAGAAGGAGTACGAAGTTATTTCTTCACATCTTAATATACAGATACTTGGTTATTGAATGGATTAATGAAATACGCTTCTTAATCGACTAAGTATTTGCATTAATAAATGATAAACAAATACATATCATTTATGATTATTATATTTCAAAAGAAGGTTACCTTCCCAACTATATCTCATATATACTTACATAGTAATAATCTAGATATATAGATAATTAGAAGCGAGACTATTTAACGAAATCATGTAAAATTATTGTGTAAATCAGACTCTACTTTACAGAGGCATTGAAAAAAAAATGTTTGAAAAGGGATCAATTGTTTTATTATAGATATTCTATGAAAGGTTACTATCCCCAAATAACAGTATGATAAATAACAAACTTCACTTAGTTATTTAATTTATTTGGAACAACATATGCATACACCACAGTGGTCACGCTTAGCTCATCACGGACACCGATGTCAGTTGTTCGTTTCGCCCCCGAGTCAATCCATAACTTCATAACACATAATTTTAGGGTATAACTTCACCCACTTAGTAAATTGTTTAATAATAAACATTACTAAAAAATCATTTATTAGCCAACTTAGCCAGTAAATAGCTGAAAGTTAGCAGTTAACAGTTAGTTTGTTGATTTCAGTTTACAGTTTAGTAAATTCGACACTCGACCAACGATAACAAATCTAGACCTGACATGTTGCGTACTGTTGATACGGATGATTCATGAAAGTACTATAATATTGGGTTAATTCAACTTCTCAGTACAGCCAAATATGATCTCACTGCATAAAAAATATATAATGGCATTAAATCATAAAAAATAAGGACAAATTGTTTGTACTTCCGGTCAGTACCGTTAGTTGTATTGAAAATTTCCCCATTATCTCACCCCATATCGGTCTCAAGCGCAGCTTGTTTAGATTTGTGTAGGGATTTCGCGAGTGATATTGTTAATTGAGCGGTTCCCACAGCTTCCAGAGGGGTGAGTCCGAGGCGACCTGCCACGGTCGCCCGTTGATTTGTGTGTTATTGTTAACGCGATCGATTTCCGCACGCACTCCCACGACAGCGAGCAGATGGCGGGTGCCGCCGCCGCCGCCACCGCGCCACCGTCACTCACAATATTGTCTCACCAGTGACCCTCATGAGAGCTGTGGGAAATGATGCCGCTATGGGAATAAAAACATTTATCTAAATATTGTACAATGCGTTCATAATCTGATGGGGTTACCATACAAATATAATAATGTAACAAAGATTTGTATGAAAGTTATATTATGAATGTGGGAGTCATTTCAGTAGTATACCTAATATTTTATGTATTTTTTTACAGTGAAGTAATGCAATATTATTATATAATATGCATTATCTACATATTACACATGCAAAGATTTTTTCTTTTTTTCTTATTCCGGCTTTGAATAGAATCAACTCGTATTAGTGTTTCAAGGTCGAGACGATTCGTTCTAGGATGTCGAGTCGAGTTGCTATTCTCTACAAAAGGATAAGTTACGGTCCCGATCACGATGGTACCTAACAGAACTACGTCAATGTTCAGACAGGTGAAGCTTATCAGTTAACCAATTCGCTCTCTTAATAAAATAATGACCTATTCCAAAATTGATACTTTGTGGGAATCGTCTAAAAAAACTAATTTATGTTGGCGACCTTTATTTTTTCTTCCTTTTTTTTCATGCTATATGTTTAATTTTTGACCTATCTTTAATAAGTTCAATTTTATAGCAACTAAAAAACACGTCGCAACGGAAATTCGTTTTTTGACGATTCCCACAAATTATCCATTTTGGAATAGGTCATTATTTTGTTAAGAGAGCGAATTATACTTAATTGTTTCTTAGTCTAGGTAATACCTGCTTTGTTCAAAATTCTGTCTGGCTAGACACCACCCCAATGTCTATCTCTCCCGTCAAGCATGATTGTACAAGTATTGTTGTTTTCTGGTTTTAAAAACATAGTACCGGTAAAATAACAGAGCATTATAATTCAACATCTTTGTCTCGGCATGTCAAAGGGTAGCGCCACGCAAAGCTTTAAAATTTCAATTTCGGGTGTAGTACAATTTATTGGCAAGCGTGAAACTAAACTCTTTACATCAGGTGAAAGCTTTGTTCTTGCCTTGCTTTTTCCTTTTAATTCAACGGTATAAAAATCTGATATAGAATAACTAACTTTGAGATTTTAATGAATTTACTGTAATGTAGTTTTTCCAAACCTTGTCAGACCTAGGTGTATCAAAACTTCAACTAAGGACAAGAATACTGTTTAACTCAAAACTTACAGCCTTGTGAACAGAACTGTGCTAACACTATAGTCTGACTCTACAAATTTTTGCTTTACATTAAGAATAGCTATTTTAATTGTGGAGATACGGTATCACTGATTATTCATCGTAGTTACGCGATATAGTTTTCCTGTATCATGTACACGCATTGCGACAGTACAGACAAGTTTTAGTAAAAATATCTTAGTTCTGGGGATAATAAATTGTGATACATACAACAAACAGACACTTGACCCGTCAAAACAGCGCATTATTCAGAATGTGAATCGGATTAGCATCGATCTGGGTGCCGATTGTCGCGGTGACACGCCATTGCATATGCGACGCTGGCCGCCCCCGCCGCGCCGCTCGCGCCGCTCCCCCGCGGCCACCCTACACCAGCGCCACAGCAGATGCTCCATTAATATTTCATCACGCATAACATTGGACACAATTTGTAGTCCGGTTGCTATACCATCAAACTTTTCATCGACACATCTGTCTGCTGAAACATGGAAATTTATCAAGTCTGAAAAATTTATGCTGTACCTACCGGTGTCTGTCAATATCATCCTAGATTTTCTATTCATTGAGCAGGAAATCTAGACATGACATTATCAATTATACATTCACACGTCTGGTACTCACAGTCAACAACCGTATTTTGATGTAGCCAGTAGAGAGATGCATCGATATTTCTTCTAGGAATTATTGTATTTTGCTAAATGTTGTCAGATGGCTTGTTCCTCATTTGAAATTCGCTACTTAACTATTGGTTCGTGTATTATAATGAATGGTGAACTATTAAAAAAAGTATTTACAAGTATTATGCTTAACACTTTGCCAAAAGATGTACAAAAAACTTTAGGTGGATAGACACTAACTGAAAGCTGATATTTATTGTGGACAAGACTCCCCTTAATTGGTCATACTCGTGTACATAATAATAATCATTATCACCGACAGTTCTGAATTAACCATAAGTCGTCGTTGAACTTTCATCCATTTAGATTTGTATAATGTTACAATTTGAATTGTCTGTATAAATCATGTTAACAGTTTCGGTTATCGAATGATATTATCTCCTATAAAAAATGTTTTGTTTTTGCAACTATGAACGGAGATTGATGTGCAACAATTACGGGATGCTCCTCGAGCATACATACAAAATGTGTTGCATCGACAACTAGCTTTTTCTGAAGTCTGTGATGCTAATAGGCAAGTGGATATAAATGGATCTTCAACAGACACATCCATCGTGCTATTTTACATTTTATGTGAAAAACTTATTCGACACTAGGAATCCATTTAACAAATAGCTTCTTTTGGTTTATGCATCCGTATGATTAAAGTGGGATTGTGCTCCAAAAATTATAATTTGTCTTTCTAAAGATTTTCAAGTCACTCAACATATATTTTAAGAAATAAGTTTTAAACCCCAGCGCAAAGTAGTTTGTCATTAATATGACTTCTTTGTATGTTTGTGACCTCGTAGTTCCTAAACGAATGCACCGATTTAATCTCTGATTTAAACGATATCGTCTTAGCTGTGTTTAAAGAAAAACCATTAGTCTTTTAACGTTCATCCGTTCTTTCTTTCTTAAAGTACCTATCATTTTCGATATTTAATCTACTTTCAATCGTATAATAGACTTGTTCGTTGCATTGCAAAAATACTGATGTTGTAGATTGGACAGTCTGCAGCTCCAACTTTACCAGCCAAATTAAAGATTTTTTTATCAATACTACAAACCAAAATAAATTGCAACATATACGAAATTGTTTATGTTAGTTCTAAAAGTAATTATCTAGATCAGAGTTTCCAAAACTTTTTTCTCATAGAGCCCTTTCAAAATTTTGCTGGTTCCGGTGTTTTTTTTTTGGTTTCGCAGAGAGAGTGCATTACAACTATCGCCCAACCATTCGCAGGGGCGTCTGGAAAGTTATGTTGGGGTCACCGTGCCTCATACGACCCCTATCAATGATATCTGCCTACAATGATAGGTGAAGTTAAGCCAACATTTTAGTAATTTACTATCAAGCCAGATAAATCTTCGTGGACCCCCGCTTACGAATTGTGGACTCCCATTTTTTAGTCACGCTAACGTAGTCGCCGTAACGTCTCCCGTCTCCTGGGAATAGGTATCAATGATCTAGATAGACATTAAGCTGGCCCCGGCATATCCAATTGGAATATAATTTTTACAGTTATTAATTACTTATTAATAAACGCAATATACATTATTTTACACTGATTTTCAGAAAGACAGCGACATCCGTTTTATTTAAAGTCACCGATCTTAATTGCACACTATTGTAATGATACACGTGCTGGCATAACTCATTCACCTTAAGAACAGGAATGAGACAGCGTCGAACATTTTATTCGTACCATATGGGTAACAATAACTCTATATGAGTTACACGTTGGTACAGTACTGAGCCACCATATCACACACTTTCATCTGGGCGATACGGCGCCTGCGCAGGACCGTATACGTCGAACTTAAAATCAATTACGCCTCCGCTCCAAAGCTATGAATATTTTAACTGATCCGCATGATTTACTCATTGTTGGGATTCAGTATCATAAGAGCAACGCTCATATTTGATCCGGAAAGAAAGTAACCCATTGTATTGAATGGCTTGACGCACATGTGAATGTGAGCATGCTTTATTATAAAATAAGTATATGTCCCTACAATATTATATGAATGTGATAAACAGAAATGTTTATATTAAAAGCATAATGACAAATAGTATTTAAATACTTCCAGGAATTGATGAACTTATTTTATTCATTTGTAAATTCCTACGTTTATCCTCAAAGCGCAACAAATGTACCGCCACAGGTAAGATAGGGGACGAGTATATCGCCATATTGAGCACAAATTCCCATTCCAGCCAGATCAGGTGGGTTTTCATATAAGTCGTAAACTCACACAAATTTATATTGCCAGCCTTAGGTACTGAACCTACAAATTCACGGTCTAAATACAGAGCCACTAGTAGATCAAAGAGCAATTGAATTTAACTCTTAACTAAAGAAAAAAAACCTATGTAAATCTTTCATATTATGTTACAAGTTACAAAACATATATAATAATATAGATAATAATAATATCAGCCCTGTACTATATACTGTCCCACTGCTGGGCACAGGCCTCGTCTACTACTGAGAAGGATTAGGCCTTAGTCCACCATGCTGGCCTAGTGCGGATTGGTAGGCTTCACACACCCTCAAAATTTCTGTAGAGAATTTCACAAGTATGCAAGTTTCCTCACCATGGATTCCTTCATCTTTAAAGCAAGTGATAATTCACAAAGACACACATCATTTTAGAAAAATCAGATGTGTGCCCTTGGATTTTGAACTTACGGACATTCGTCTCGGCAGTCCGTTCCACACCCAACCAGGCTATTGCCGCTTATACATAACATAATATACCTAAATACAAATATAAAATCCAAAAATAATAAAGTACAGCTTTAAACTTGAGTTTTCATTGATACTGAAAATGATTGAACTATGGTGCACATTGATTAGCCACGTTTCAAAGTAAAAAAGTTGGACGCGGAAATATTTGGAGGTCGTGGAGTACGGATTCCTGTGTCAAGTGTCACGGGCAGGCCGAGCAGAGCGCGGGCGACCGCGGCGGGATCAACTGGCACGACCAGCCATTGTGCGCGCTCGCACGACGGGACGAATCACAACGCAGGCTTCATGACACATTAAACGCGGTCACGAAGTCATTTTACCCAGACTTTTTCATTGACACCGGCTGGCAATGTGTTAACGCCAAAAACATCACTTTTTTCCCACAACTTTCACGGTAAAACCAATCGTGACGTTATTTCTATCGAATTCTATTTGATGAGCAGTGATTCTTTTGTTATAAATGGGCACGGTTAGATCTTTTATTAAATATTAATATTTTTAGTTATTACTTATTACCTACCTACTTAAGCAGAAAATCTATCACGTTCCCTCCAAAGCAGTCAGGTCTGATATTTGTACATGCCACGAATACTCGTAATAATTCCAAAAGTGGTGACATACACGCTAAATAATAGCATAAAACGACTTAAGTTCTAAATTCTGATGAACAGTCAACCAGTAAATTACATTACCTACTGTATAACCTAAAATGAGCTATACATTTTTTATACTAATCTTAATTAGATTTTCAAGCCGTTATTGAGGATAAAGTCCTGTACACACAGATGGGCCAAAGATTGGAGAGGGAAGATGTAAGCTAAAATTGTGCTGACTGCTGACTAGTATTGAAAGGTAAGTATAATATAAAATAGATAAGGTACTTACCTACAGGAATAAAACGATAACTGAATACCATATTCCGCGATTAAAAAAATGCGTCTATAATGTGTAATTGCGTATATAAATATTACCTTGGTACCTCAACCTTATTCAGTAAGACCTAATAATTAGTAGAGTAGTTAGACCTAATAGTTAGTAGACCTAATAGTTAGAGTTAGTAGAGGGCCTTTACTATTATTTTTATAATATGTTTAATATATATCGGGGATTTTTTTCGTTTTGAATGTATTTGAATAATTATTCTTATCTTCTTTTTTAAACTTTTTTTATTTTCTTTTCTCTATTATAACATTAAATGACTTAGAGGCAGCGGCGGTTTTAGGGGGAGGCGAAACGGGCAACCGCGCAGGGCCTCGCGCTTACAGGGACTTTTTTTTACGATCTTACCAAGCAGAATGTTTAAACCGAGGAATTTTCTTGCGCCGTCCGGGGTAACGCGTTGTATTTATGATTTCGCCTGGGGCCTCGCGCCCATTAAGGCCGCCACTGCTTAGAGAAATAGTGTAAATTTATGTATAGGCAGGTGGTAGTAATTATTAATGAGATTAACTTATTTAGTAATGCACAAACATCTCTGCAAAGATTGTGAATATTCACAGGCAGCTGCCACACTGAAATCTAGTCAGTTGACATAACTTATAAATATAATGTAGGATAGTAAAAACTACAACCTATGAAATAATATACGTATATTAAAAGTTAGAAAGGCAACATCGTTAAACCCGGTAAAATATGACTAAAAATAGGATTAAAAAATATCAATGAAACTAAACAAATTCTAAAATATACTATATTAAACATCTATTTCACTTGTTACAATGTAGTGACGAAATTTATATCAAAATAATTGGTCATAAAAACTAAATGCATAATATGTGTATCTAACTCATCAAATAAGACTTCTTTTTGTGAAAAACATAATAAATATTATCTGTATTATTTTTACTTAATATTATAACGCGTTTTAAACAAATTATACTTTATATGACGCGTCAATTCGTGCTGTGATATAGTCTCTATTAATACAAGTAAAGATAAACCATCCAAAACAGATTGGACACTAGAAATAAAATAGCTACCCTCAAACCAAGATGATGTCCATAATATAATTGCCCCTTAGTATAACATCTACAATCATGTAATTTTGTTTATCATAAATATTTATATATTTTTTTAAATAACCCTTCTTAGATGTGCAATTCTAAACAATTTTTAAAGATGATAATATGTGTGTTGGATTAAGAATATTTATTATTATTATTCTTCTTAATAGTAACTTGATTAAGTAAAAAAACCGTAATGTTTTAGGATAAAAACAAAATTAACTATTGATTTCGACATAGATTACAGTATTGCAAATCATAGGTAAGATAATATGGTCCCAAAACTATCTTTTAGACCGCTGTGTGTATATGAATACAATTTAATATATTGTTAAAAATTTAATTAATTATTTTGTTTTTCTTAGTAGTTTCTAATAGCGTTTCTATTTAGATGGTTTATCCTAATATGTTGAATATTTACTAATAACAAATTAAACAATAACATTCATAATTTTCATTTAAAATTTAACAATAATTTCTCAGGCTATGCTGAGATTCTCATTATTATGTATCAAAAGTTACTCAGATTTGCTTTTAACAGTGTACAGTATTTGATTAGTTTGGTGTATCAAGTAGAGGGCACTGACAAACACCGCATTCGCTCTGGAAAAACAGAAATTATATTTTATTATATGTATCATGAATCTCAGTAAAAAAATTGGTGATTATTTACCATATAAAAAACAAAGTAATGTTTTGTACAAAATTAAATACATATCCCACTAATCAGGACATGCATTGCAACCACTAATCATTATAGTACAAAGATATCATATCAATACTCACTGTCCTTCCTTGAAATATTCCTTCAAGGTGTTAGAAAATCTCTTAGAATACTTCACAAACTCTCTCTTTCTCTGCTCCAGCACTTGTTTACCCGGCCCTGGAGTGTATGTGGACACTTCATTCACTGCATCAAGTAACTTTTTGATTGCTGAAGCTATCTCTCTGAAAAAAAAATGTTTTGTAATAAATATAGTTTGTTTCAAACATTATATATTATTGTTTTAAACTTACTCAATATATACCAAACTATCTTTACCTCACGGCCCCCCTCGCATGAGAGTTTTTTCTGGATTAAAAGTGTGCTATATATTTTGCCTGCAGAAATATTATTTCAGCAGCCTAATGATTTCTTATGTTTACGTGAATGTTAGACACTGAAATAAAAATATTTTACGTATCCCCACCCTGTAACCACAAAGGGTTCAAAGTCTTTGAAACGTTAAGAGAAAATAATAATCTAAATAATTGTGATAAAATCTATAAAATAGTTTTATTTCAATAAAACTAATGTACATCTTTCCTAGGATCTCAAACTATCTCCATACTAAATTTTATCAAAATCCATTTGGTAGTTTTTAAGTTTATTGCATTCAGACAGATAAGGCGGGGGATTTTGTTTATAATATTATGTGTCTAATAAATACACATAAAGTAAACACTTCAAGATCTTCAAAAATTCAGAAGTTATAATTTTCGTTGGCAGTACTTTTATAATTGATTATTGCATACAATGTACAGTGTGTACAAGATAAATACAAGTACAATAACAATTTAAAAACAAACAACTTTTTATTTGTACCCACTTGATAGTCTCAAGGAATGTTTTCCTGTCAGTAATCTCATCTGGTATCCGGCTCAATATTTTCTTCAGTGCAGCTGACTTTTTGTTCAGTTCTTGGAATGCTTCTTCAGTTCTGTTCAATCTCAGATCAGCACCTATAAAAATATTTACCTTCTTATTTGGAAAGGCAAAGAATATTTTCAAACATTTTGCCTAAAGATTTAAAAAAGGTTGAAACTTAGGCATGACATGAAATAGTAGAGACAGTCTTACCTATTACATTGACATAATGTCACATTTTGTTATGTGTTAATGACAGAAATTCATATATATAATAAAATCTTACTCTCAGTTTCAGTAAGAGTGCCTTGTAGCCGAAGTAGGCTTTCATTCATATTGACAGGGATGTCAGCTCGTCTCATGATACCGGCCACCAAGTCATAATTCAGGCCAGGCACAGCTGCTTCTGCTTTAGTGAGAGCTGCACGCAAACTTTGTGATGCTCCCAAATCATACTTCTCCAGCTGAAAACAACATTATTCTTTATTATTGGTAACGCAACAAAACTGCTATGAATAGTAATATGTATGTCTCCGCATAATAAAACAGAATTTTAATTAGAAATATATTATAGCAGACTAGAAAAATGCTAAAATTAATTAGTCCATTGTATTGTAAATTATTGACATGAGGGCAACATGAAATCTCAGGTTGGATTCAAATTTATGCGGGCAATTTGTATTGCTAGTACTATGCTGCCCTGCTTTGGTATATGTTAAATTGAAGCTACAGGAACTGGATTCAATGAAAAATATCATGTATGAAAAAATATAGATAAAGTTATATGAAATTTTTTAATTAAGAAACAAAATTAATGCAAAAAGTAAAAAAATAGGTAAGATGGTAAAATTATGTAAAAATAATGAGACGAATGAAGCCTTATCCTCGCAATAATGTCTTTAATATCAGTAACCTATAAAACAGATGATGTTATGCATTACAAGGAACCTCCCTAAGGTTTACCAAATTTAGTATTTATGATCCCAATTAATAAATTTGCCACAGGCAAAACACGTGATTGTAGGGCTCCAAGTAACATTTTATTGCACATTATTATGTTGCGTAAATCCTGTTTGTGGAGCTAAGTTTCATAAAATAAATTGAGCAATGTAAAAAGCAGAAAAAGGTCTTAAATAATTTTTACCTATTGTGTAATATTAATCAGTCTCAAAATGTTTAGTTGTATGAAGTACCAAATTAATTTACTACGTTGTTTTATTATCTGATATCGCCTCATCAAGCTATTGAGTAATCGCTTTATGAACATACTTGACATGTCACAATCACTACTCCATATTAAAATACGCACAATACCGTGTTAAATCTAGCTTACTAGAAAGAGTATAGACCCAGTTCTTAGACACTTCTTAAAACAACTCACCTGCGTTAAAACAGGGCGTATTAGAACTGGCAAAACTAGAGAAGTAACAGGCAATTCATCACCCATTGTCATCGTGATTAAAGTTAATTATTTTATGTTATTTGCAAAAACTTGACCTTTAACCAATTTTATTACATATGGAATATATATTGAGCCAATACGCTAATCGAATTGATTAAGTTTTGATACACTTTCTTAATCTAAAATGTTGATTGTTGACTTTGAAGATTTTTTATTCATTATTACGACTCTGGATGTAATTGTACTATAAAGTTTCATGTAGTGTTTCGGCTTGTCATTTTGGTTTTACCCTAGATTTTAGAAGAAATACCAATTCCCTCAAAGATTCTATTTATGGGAATATTAGTATAAAAATAATGTTTTATTTATTTTATGAAATAAAATAGGTACCTAAGTATAAGTAAGTACTTTTTCTACAGAATCTCTTACCCATATCACATCATCACCGTTTTACATCGTCTAAAAACGATCTTTGTGATCGGCAATAAAGCAATTAATATTATAGTAAATTAGATAAAATACATAAAAAGCTATTTGCTTCATATATATTATCAAACAGAAATTCTTTTAAAAATCTATAAGGTAAAATCAACATTGTAAGTGGAAACACTCATATAACGACTACGTTAAACTCCTAGTCTATGGTCATCAACGGCAGACTAGGCTGCATAGATGAGAGCCTTTGTCAAGAAAAAAGTACAAATATCTATGGTGCATTGTGAATCAGATTCACGTCAGTCAATCAGATAAGTCAATAAAAATAAGATATATTTGGAGTTTCGTTTGAAAAATTTTGGAAAATGGCAAAGAATACTTCCAGTTCTGCATTTAGAAAAATAGATATAGATCAATACAACGAAGACAATTTTAAAGAAGATGAAGCTGAACTATCCGGACCGACTGGACCAGACGAAAGCGAAGTCTGCGCACTGCTTAATCAATATCCTTTTAAAAAAACATGTTATCTATCGCCCCTAGTTAGCTTGGTGTCATTAAAACTCTCTCACATAAAAGTATGCCCCCTAGATTATTTGTATACATAGCATTGTGTCTTTTATGTTCGGACTTGAACGTTACAAATACAAAAGAATATCATGATAACTCAAAAGGTCCGGCATCACCTATATATTTACGGTTGCGAACAAACTCCATCATGATGCCACTATACTTACGATCAGGTATAACAGAACCACTTTGCTATGTCTGTATAAAAGAATGTTACTATGTATTAATTTATTTTTGCACTGAAACCTGTCACATTATTTCCTTAATTATTGATCACAGGTCGGTATATAGAAGCTTTAAGAGTGGTATTAAATAATGCCCCACTTGGATCATCAAACCAACAAGTAAAAGTGAGTATTTTTACAAGTTTATTTATTTTTTGTTATTTAAATATTTAAGTACCAGAAGATGGCACAAGATTGTGCGGAGTATGCAAATATAATTTTAATTTATATTTATTTTTAATATCCGGGATGTTCATGTTGTTAAAAATCTTTTCAATTTTTTTCTTGACAGGACAATGCACTAGCTCTAACGTTGAAAGTGCTACTGGCAATAAAATCTGCACAAATAGAAGAAGTTGTTGGGAAGTTACATCTAGATGATATTGATGTACTGATGAAGTACATTTACAGAGGATTTGAATGCCCTTCAGAGGGTTCCAGTGGTCATCTTCTTCTATGGCATGAGAAAGCTTATAACATTGGAGGATTTGGTTCTATTGTGAGAGTGCTGTCAGATAGAATGCGGGTATAACTTTTGTAAAGTAAACAATAGGGTTTTTGAGTATGTTTTGTTTTGCGCATTATTTAACATGTAACTCCAATTAATACAAAAAAGAAGTGCTATTTACAGAAGGAATTCATTTTTCAAAACAAGAAATATGACCATAATTCATATTCTAAATGTAGGTATGTACAGGAGGGGCATGAAGTGGGGATATTGCTCCATCTCTTTCTTACGCACACATCATAATTCCCAATGACATCATATCCAAGTATTTCATACTTTTTCTGTTTTTTAATTACCCCTACCACCTAATTTAAAATGCTTATAACTTGTGGAATTTCCACCAGATTTTAATGATTCCTTCTGTTAAGAATTTTTATGGCATATTTTATAAAGTTTAAACAAAAATAAGTTAAATACCCTATTTTGCTGTACACTTTTAATTTTTATGAAGTAAAAAATTCTTTGTACTATTATAATACAGTTTATAAAAGAATGAAAAGTGAAGCATGGTGTGTAAAGACTAAAGATACATATGTTACGTAAATAAATTCATAAATTATAAGGAAAATGTATTTGATTGATCTATTTAAAATAAAATTAATTCTATTGACTAAAATATCAAACAGTTACTCATGAAGAATATTATTCCTATTTGCACGAGTATGCTCGCAAGGGGGCCGAGGGGAGGGGGACTAGACTTAAGTACACTTACTTTCGAATGTATGTGCTTCTGTTGTATTATTGTGACAACATTATACTTGTATAAAATTTCCTAATCAAAATTAAATTTGAGATTTTGCCGCCAGCATCCCCCCTCCCGTGTTTTTTTGGAGATCTGCCGTGGTTATCTCCGAGGGTACCTGCTAACGATGTACAAGCGATCCCCGGCTTAGCAACCACGGCAGTCCCTCTGAGGATTTCGTGGGCCCTACCGTTATCGCCGAGGGTGCCAGAGGACGGTATGCTGGCGACTCACGGCTATCGGGTCACTGGCCTCGGGAGGAAGAAGAGAGGGGAAGGAGGAAAGGAAGGAGAAGGAGCTTTCTTAGGATGGTTGTAAGGGAAAGGGAAGGGAAATGTTCGCGAACCCTTATAGGCCTCAATGTGTATTTAGCAACCATGAGGTATACACATTGAACTGTGTGCCTAGGGTCGCGGCAAATGTGCCTCCATGCATGAGCGTGCATTTGGTGTGGAGACCAAGCCCACAAGAATTGCCTCGGGGGGGGCCTCTCCCGTGTTAGAAGCCGGCACACACATGCCTTCTCGCTAAGCCTACTTGTATAGACCAAAATATTTTTAAGTACTACAAAAACAGGTCTCTTGGAGACTTGAACCAACCTTTATTACAAGCAAAATGTTCACCAATGTTGTAAGTATACAGTGCTGGCTTTAGGGCGATTTTTTGCTGTGATGCTGTTGCGTGTTTTGTAAACACGCTTCGATACTCCCGCGCTATTTATTTTATTACCACAATAATAAACCAAAATACCACAATCACTGCAAATCTTCAAAATCGGCTAATATTCAAAAAGTTAACGATGTCTGATGAAGGCGTTGATGTAGGACCGACATTATATTATAATTTTCTTTGACCGACATTTATATCAAAGATTTATATTATGATCATCAACAAAAAATATATATATAGTGTTCTTAACAAAGAGGCTTTTATTAGATATTTTTATTTTTTAAGCTGAACACATGTCGTAATAATAATTTGCAAATATATACAATAATATTATGAAGGGCCTTACAAATAATGATAAGCCTAGTAGTCCGTAATATCCATAATATTGTCATTCGAAATATATTTATTCCGTTACAATGTAATACCTACAGATCAGTGGCGAAGGGTCCATAATCATATAACCCGATTCCTGCCGGCTACCGTTTCGTAATTCATGAAAAAAAAAAAATTATCAGAACGATTTGCGGACTGCATTTGTGCATATTAATGCCTAAATATATTGTGTGTCGGATTAACTTTCGGAATATTTCTATGGATTTTTTATTTTTGGTGAAACTTAAATAATTCTTAGACAAGTTTACCTTTTTTCAGCTCTATATTTATTACGAGATATACTTAGTTGATATATTTTTTCTGCATTTAATAGAAACAACACATTGAAACCTGATTTACACAAATAAAACTATAATTATTCTTTTTTTTTTTATTATAAGTAAGTATGTAATCACAAATTATAAAGAAAAAAAAGATAGTTCGAACCGAACACACATCGTGTGTTTTTGCCTATGCCTTGCGCATGGTGCCGTAGTTGCATATAAGTACTTAGGTATTATTTGCAACGGATCAGTTTTGTGCTAGCTGTACACATGTTGCGTCAATAACGTGTTATTATCATGTTGACCGCCGTTTTTTGCAAATCAAGTGAAGCGTGCCAAATAGCTTGACTGCTTATGGCTCTGACACCGACCCTGAAGCGCCACTGATCTAGCCGAAAAAGTGTCTGAGCCCTCAATAAATTCCGAGATATAGAGTATGCGGACTTTCACCCACGGTGTGCTGTTATCCCGATAGACTTATGTATGAACAGGAGGTATACAAACCAAAATTTTAAGGTAAGTAAGTATATCTTTAGCTGTGCACAACGCTAAGCTGACCTCACTGTCCTGAATTCTGATCTATCGAGGACGTTCTCGTATTTAAAATCGATTCAGTAGTCAAAGCTAGGAAGAAGCTAGGTATCTGATGTTAGTGATGTAACAAATTGTCTCGCTATCATATAACGTATCTACATATCAAGGCCTTAGCTAGGGGTGGGGGCATTGTGGGGCAATGGCCTACCTTAAAATACTAATGCCCTACCTTAATAATTAACTAAATTGTACATTAGTAAGAGTTATTCGTATTGATGGGTGAAATAACCCTCTTTCGAGATTTAAGGGAACTTTGTTACAATCTGTATATTACCTTAAAAATTACGTAAGTATTAAGCTGTTTTTTTTTTACTCACGTTCACAAGTCAAGAAAAAAAAAGATTGAGCAGATCAGATGTAGTAACATTTTTATTTCCGCCCTGCTTGTAATAACCGCTGCCCTACCTTAAATTCAAGTCTAGTTACGGCCCTGCTACATATCCGTTATGATTCAGGTCGCTTCCTTATTACCGTATGGATGGTAAAAAATAAACATAGGTTAACTACCAACGTACCTACCATGGAAGCGCAGTAATGACTATTGAATTAGATACGGGAAAGCACTGGCTGGGACGCAGGTTTCAATAATTGTGGTTTGATGGTGGACGTCGACGGCGAGGTTTAGCAGCGATGCTGTCGCGAGGTTCTTCAACCCGCTTCTGTTTCACTACAATCGCACATTGGTCGCATTTACAACGCGCATTGAAGAGGTAAGTACAAACGCGCGTGTTACGGCGACGATTAGTTATGTATCGACGCGCGATGTTTTTATATTAAGTCCATCTTGTAACTGTGGAATGCACATTGATCCCTGTATCGAAGTTGTGTCAAAGCAGCTGCATGTTTTTATCGCGTCTGTATCATCTCAAGCGCGAGAGCATCGAGATTATAGCGAAGCAGAAATCACCTCCTTACTTATCAGTTATTAGATACTTTAATCACTTGCCCCAAAGCTGCTGTACCTATCCAGGTACCTTATAAACGGAGTAGTAAACGATAGGTAACATTTCGTTAGAAGTGCCACATATAAAGCGCCTACTATTTAGCCAAGTAGAGTCAGACGCCGATTAGAGTGGACGTTTGAAGCGCCATAGTCAATACAATACAAGAACAAAGAAAGCCCTCAAATAAGGCTTTAAAAATATGTTCATATATGATATTAGTAACCTACTAATAAGTAAGTGTAATATTTATGAATGAGTTGGGTAGCTCATTAGGTAAAGAACTTAGCTTCATAAGATACCTAACTTTATTTATGTAAAATGCCAAAATGCAATAATAGGAACTTTACAATGTCAATAAATTCCCTAAGACTATAAATAGGCCCATCTCGTTAATACTTAAAAAGATAGATTCTAGATTTACACGACTTCATTCGCGCGTAAACCAGACTCTGTAGGTAGAATAATTTAGTAAAACTTTAGATAGTATCATAAAAAAATATTTTTTTTATTTAATCTAACTAATTAGATTGTTTACGTAAATGAGTCGCCAAAGTTGGCATCGACGAGGCGACCGTTGTAACGTAGAGTCTAGCCACCACTACCGCCGCCGACCGGGCAGTCCGTAATCGCAAAGTAACCGGCGCGGCGGGTGAAAGAAAGCAACTTTTGATTCACTATAGCCTGTCTCTCGGCTACAAAGAGAATGTTTCATATATAAGCGACTAAATGGACCTGCAAAGCAACAGTTTTTTAACCGCTCCGTTGTCGCACACACAAAAACCACAATGGACATTTCGGTCAGTATCTACTTACTTATTTACATACGTTTATTATTGCGATTTGCACTCGACAACAAAAACTACGTTTGTAGATGCGGCATAATTTTATTTGTGTTAGGATGTTATTGTTGTGTAATACCGTACATAACACTCGCCTGTTTCCTTTTTCACTGGCTGCATTATGTAATCTGTAATTATTTTAGCAATATAACGTTACACCATGCTTGACAAATGATATTCCACTGATTTTACTTTGCCGATCATTAATTCCAATAAGTTGTGTTCATATATGTTTTTGTTTGTTTCAGAAATTAGTAATATTACTATGTTGCACATACTACAGCATCGCGTCGCATCACTCGCACACAATACCAATAGAGGGCTACGAAACAGAACTACAGGTTCTTGGCCAACATGTAGATATTCCTGAAACACCCGTGAAAGTAGTTAAAATCACCAAAACCATTGCAGTTAAAATACCCGTACCATATCCAGTGAAAGTAAGAGAGAAAGTGCCATACCCTGTTCCTATTGCTAAACCTTACCCGGTGCCCGTCCCTCAAATCATCAAAGTGCCGCACATAATATCTACCAAAGGAAATTACGGACATGATGGTGCCGGAAGTGGTAGTGAGGGCGCGCAGAGTTCTTATTTACCGGGTGGCCAAGGCGGCAATTCCTATGGGGTTCAGGAAATCGGATCAGATAATGGAAACTCTTTTGCTCCTTCCGGTGAAGGGCATGCCTTCGAGGGCGGCAACTCTGGTTACAACCAAAATGCAGGCTCTTTTGGAGACGAATACGAAGGAGAGGGATATCCTGGCGGTTCTTACGGCGGCCCATCCCAAAGCTATAATGGTTATTCTAACAATAATAACGTCCACAGTTTATATTAATTAAGAAATAGCGACAATGATTTAAAATATTTTTATTGCAAAATACAGCCGGAAGATATATTGTGATGATCAAACCATATAGCAAGGAAATTATTTTGTTATATCTATAACAATGGTACTTAACTACAGTGAAATTAAAATGGTGAATACAATTACCTAGTGTGATTCAGGATATTGTGAGTGATCAGAATGAATTTTAGAGGTATTTATTAACATAATTCTGTTTGTTACATATTGTATATAGCAAGAATATTTGTTGTTGTATGTGTGCTACGTAATATTGTTAAGTTTGTTGTAAATTATTAGTAAAAAGATTTTGTTACAAAAAAAAACTATTTATTTACAGGGTCATTGACACCTTACAAAAATTATTTTACCTATTTTAATACATAAAACAAACGAAATGGAAAAATCTTTAAAACATTTCATAACACCTTAAAACATTTAAATCGACATCTTACACATATATTTCACTTTCACTGTCAGATAAAAACAGTACAAAATAGGGAATGCGGAAGATTTTTGTATCAAATAAATCTACACATCTACCAGTTCATACAACTCGTTACATTATATTATTAATACATCACCATTTAGAGATACTTAAAAGTCATAACATTTATTTGAAACTATTGTATGCAGTTAGTGGTTGTAATTAAAACTTGGGTGAGAACTCGACGCGCGGCCGCTTCCCGGCGTGCGCGGCGTGCGCGGCGTGCGCGGCGCCGGCGTCGCCCGGCTTCTCGTCTTCGTCCGAGACGTACATTCGAGTCAAGTCGGAAGCAACCGACGCAGTTTCACACAAACTGCAACAAAATAAGAAAACTACAGGACAACCGAACTGCTGATACATATCATTTTCAACCTTTCCCTTTTTATATATGAAACATTATATTTAATTTCATCTTTCCAAGTAACTGGAATGCACTTCATTACATAATCAAAATCCCCGCAACGTAACGTTACGTTGAATATCTGTTTGCATTATGTAATACGTTGCGTAATAAGTACAAATTAGTATCTTTTTTTATGAATTTACTTCCATCCAATCGACAAAAAAAAATATAGAACAACTTTTGTGGGTCTATTGCAAAAGCACGGCGCACGCCCGCTCGTGTGTAACACGGAACTGCCAGCAATAGTTATATAACAGTATAGCCGCCATCTCATTACAGAAACGTCGATGTCCATCGTGCATGTCATAATTACGGTCTGCAGTGTAATCAAAACAAAACTAAAAGTAATCAATTCATTTACGAATACGACGCAAAATATTTGTTGGTACAAGTGTATCACTTGTGAACGGCTGCCGTCACTTTTGTTTTTTACGTTTATACCATATAAAACAAAACATTAACTTCGAATTGATAACCTCCTCCTTTTTTTGAAGTCGGTTAATAATGTTTATCGTATAGAAAAGTGGAAAAATCAGTGAAAAGTTAATATCAATTTTTGTATAGACTTATAAACGACAGATTCTTTCAGATTTATGATGGAATTTTAAATTCGGTTATAAGGGATAATCATTGAAACTGCCGATTCAATTTTAAAATTATACCACGAATACGAAGCTACATTGTATCCTAGTTGCAGAAGGCTTTTTAATTCCGGAATAGACTTTAACGTAAGCAAAGCTGGAAGCTGCTAATAAAAATAACTAATAAGTATACCTATTATTATAATATTCCGATTCAGCGAGATTCACGGTGAAGATGGGCATATCTTGTTTGACGGGCATGAGCAGCGGCGTGGCGGCCGCGGGCGGCGCCACCAGCGGCACCAGCGCTGGCTCCTGCACCGGAAGCTGCATCACCACGTCCGAACCCTCCTCCTCGTCCTCCTCGGTCGAGCGGCTACAGTGCAAACATAACAAAACATTACTTACATACGGACGCAGCCATTGTATTGCCGAACCGATCAACAATACTTACAGGAGAAACGTTTTGGGAAGATCGCTGCGACGTCCCCGTGTACCAACAACCCTGGCGTCAAGCGGATCTGCCCGATTTAACAATCGTACTGCTCTCCCCCGTTTCAGAAGGATAAGCTACATCTTTCATTTATTAAATTTAAAGAGAAGTATAAAAAGATCTCTGTAGCGAGACTTTTAATAACTTACGTTGCCATTGTTAAACTGATTTTGTATTCTTGCGATTTCTGTACCACCTCTAACCAGTTGTGCTTGTCCACTTCACCACTGTCTGAGTGGAAAGAGGTTCCGGGCCTGTGACAAAAGCAAACAAATTATTTACCTATCTAAAATTAAATGCAAATAATACAAGAGGAACAGGTAGATGCCCGTGCACAGATGAAGTTTCATACAATGCAAATCTATACTCTATATACTATTATATAAAGCTGAAGAGTTTGTTTGTTTGTTTGTTTGTTTGAACGCGCTAATCTCAGGAACTACCGGTCCAAACTGAAAAATTCTTTTTGCGTTGGATAGCCCTTTGTTCGTGGAATGCTATAGGCTATATATCATCACGCTATACCCAATAGGAGCGGAGCAGTAATGGCTAATCTCAGGAACTACCGGTCCAAACTGAAAAATTCTTTTTGCGTTGGATAGCCCTTTGTTCGTGGAGTGCTATAGGCTATATATCATCACGCTATACCCAATAGGAGCGGAGCAGTAATGGCTAATCTCAGGAACTACCGGTCCAAACTGAAAAATTCTTTTTGCGTTGGATAGCCCTTTGTTCGTGGAGTATTATAGGCTATATATCATCACGCTATACCCAATAGGAGCGGAGCAGTAATGGCTAATCTCAGGAACTACCGGTCCAAACTGAAAAATTCTTTTTGCGTTGGATAGCCCTTTGTTCGTGGAGTACTATAGGCTATATATCATCACGCTATACCCAATAGGAGAGGAGCAGTAACAGTTTCAACATGTTGCAAAAACGGGGAAAAATTATTAGTTTTGAGAGCTTCCGTTGCGTGCGCTGCGTAAACGGTTAAAGTTATGCAACAATGATGTATGACGGGATTGTTCCTCTTAAAAAGTTCTAAAAATATATATTATAAAATAAAGTCCCTCGCTGCATCTGTCTGCCTGAACGTGTTAAACTCAAAAACTACCCAACGTATTAAGATGAAATTTGGTATGGAAACAGTTTGAGACCCTGGGAAGAACAAAGGCTTCCGGGAAACTACTACTTTTATAACGGAAAACTTTAGCCTGAAAAACTTTATAACGCGGGCGGAGCCGCGGGCAAAAGCTAGTACTAAATATTACGTGGGTGTGTCGGTAGACACGTGTAGTATTACGTAAATTCGTATACAGGAGATATTTAGTTGTGAGCAAACAACGTGACCCATCCCTTGTGTGCGAGGCGCGCGCGGCGCCACGGCGGGTGGACCGAACAATTAGTACGGCAGCCTGCACCAAAGTAGGTACAGTTCCGTACAATATATTTTAATAAACAATTTCAAAATTATGTTCTATGTATAATATAAAAATATTATGCTTTTGTCGACGTAGGGAAACATAGCAATCTAGACACATCCAGGGAAAGACATAATAAACTTTTATGTGATTTATTATATTATTATATTATAATATTTATTATATTCTACTATCTACCCCAAACTTTCAATTTCCACTTCCAGCTTACTTTAACGGCTATTAAACAATAAATATTTTTTAAGATGACTGTAACACGTAGTGGAGTGGGTGAAGTCATTTGCCGACAATTCATATGCATAAATATTATTTTGCTTATATAGCTTTACTTACATGGGCGTAAAGTTAACCATCGTCGCGAGATGCGTTTGTTTTTGGATTTGATATGGATTATCCGATGTTTCCATCATAGAGACGTCTTTGCTAAAATCATCTGATAGCATCAAATTACTTTCTGGTTTTGTGTTAGCTATAAAAGTAGTACCGCCTTCAGAAAATTCACTTATAGAAAACTTTAATTTAGCTGTAAAAGTAAAAATATGAATTAAGAAATAAATAGCAATTTGTTAAATGAAATGGCCGACGTAACATTTAGTATTCAGTGATACTTACATTTGTCTATAGAAGCTATTTTGGATGCTACGTCATATAGGAACTCCGCCGCCCAGAAATGTGGAATGCGAATAAATACTTTGCCCGAATCTACAGGCATATGGAATCCCAGTTTATGCAATAGTTGCAGGAATTTTAAATCTTTGCATATGTTAGCCTGGCTACAGTTCCAAGGTACCAACGGAACTGATTGGTTGAAAACTAAAACATAAAATGCATAATATATTACAAAGTCTTTCTCACTGCCTGGCCCGCCTATCATAAAAAATAAACGCGTATACCTAAATAATTTTAAGTTTTATGTTAAGTAATTATCCCAATATTACATAAATAGATAAAGAACACAACTAAAATCATAGATGGATGAACTCACGCAGGGAATGGTACGACACCGGCGACATAGCCGGATAATCATTTGACTTCTTTTTGAACAGTTCAAAATTCAACAATTTGCAATCCGTGTTGTCCAGTGTAGAGTCACTGTTCTTTTTCTTCTCCAAATATATCTTAGCGTAGCACGTGTCCAGCAACACTTTCTGCACCCAATCCAAGAACTTGGATTTACCGTCTTGCGCAAGCTGTTCACAAAGCTTCTCGATTTCGTCTTCTCTTAACTCTTTGTTCGCCTGGACTGCCTTAAAGTTGCGTTCACTTTCACCTTTCACGTAACTTTCATAATCATCTTTGTTTATAATATTTTGATGGTATAGTTCCTTTATAACTGAATCTCTGGATTTAATGATGCCATCTTCTTTGAACAACTTAATTATTTCTCCGATTACATCTGGCGATGAGTTGCATTGTAAGTAATTCCAGCTTAGAGATGATAACTCGTCTTCCGTCCATCTGCAGAAAACCAAGAGGGATCGAACATGTTAATCTATACATAATACATATATAATTAAAAATTAACCTTAAAAAGCATTTAAATTTTGAAGGTCTGAGATCTTGGCCAGCGATAGTCACTAAGAGCTTGTGGACTGTATGCAATTATGCCTTATAGATTACATACGTGTCTTTAGATGAGTTGCCGGTGTTATTATTTCCCGATATTTTCTTTATTTCGGGTGGATTCATCTCTGTTTTATTCTGGCGATCCAGCACTACGGTCGGCTTAACAACCATCTTATTATCTTCAAAGCTTTCCGCGTCCAGCCTGAAGTTAGCCATGCTTTGTAACGTGTGCGGTTTCTTTATGAACGTATTTATGACGTACTCGATCAAATCCGACCAGTCCTGAAAATTATCTCATTTTAAATCCATTGTAATAAGTGATTACAACAGTAAGAAGATAATGTTAATAATAACTAACGTCACATATTTCAAATTCCGATTTCCATATAGAAGTGAACGTTTTCAATATCTTAGGTTGGAACAGCGTTATCAAACTGTCTAACTCTCCTCCGACGTGGTGCATCAGAGTGAAAATGCAATCGTTCACAAACTCCCCGTTGCCTGCGTAATCCTCCAGCAGAAGTCCGTACTGGTACATCACCTCAGGAGTAGCGAATCTGTAAGAAAATATTTTTTGATTAATTATAGAATATATTTATCGCGCAGTGTAATTAATTTTATTAAACGTCTCCAAAGGAAGTTTTTCAAGGTAATTTTTTAAGATTGGGCAGCAAAGGCAGCTCCCATACCGCTGTAGGCATCAGAAAACTTTTTTACGAGGCTATCCCTCATTTCTACATTCACAGATTAAAATCAATCGACCATGTTGCTTATAAGCATCAAAATACTCTATAGGACTATAAGAGGTTTGAGTACTTTTAAGATCACAAATGAAAAAAAAACTTTCTACATTTTGCAGGTAATGCGGCATCCGTTCGCTTTTAAACGTAACATTAATCATTTGTGTTAAAATGATAACTATTATGTTTATAAAATGTTAATAACTATTATGTTTTATAGAGCGCTTGTTTCCACCCTTCCTAAATTTGCACCACATATCGCAGTGGTTAAACGTTATTGATTCGCACACAGATTCGTCAAAATATAAATCATACAGAATCAAGGCAATGCAACACGATATAACAACAAACACCATTACATAAAAATAATTATTATTAAAATGTAAGAACTTACTGTTTAATGTGATCAAGCATATTGGTGGAGCCGTGGTAATCAGGCAACTTCATAACGTTATCCAAAAACAACAGCAAAATGTGATTTGTCACCACGAGATCCTAAAATATTTCAATACCAATGAATAAGTGCCGAAAAAAATTCTCAAGCCTGTTTAGTAGATAATAAGTAGAGAATATATTATTAAGATTTATCTATGTTTCTGCTACGGGACGGGACGTACAGTGTACACGCACCTTTTACCATTAAACTTCCCAACTAGACTATATCTTTTACTAACTTAGTATAACACTTTATTGATAATATTAATTTATAATTAATTACAATAAAAATGGCAAATTTGATAATAGAACTATATTGAGTTAAAATATACCTGTAAATATTGTTTGGTATGGTATCTTGGGTTATAGTGCCGTAACAATAGCACCAGAAGAGATCGCAGCTCTTCAGTCTCACACATTTTGATCTGCAACTTAATGAGCTCCTCCTGATCATCCTTGCATATGTGAGAGAACTTCTTGTACACTTCAATGGCTTGAACAAATTCTCTTATAGCAGTCACTACCTGGAAATTGATATTATAATTGAGTTGTGTCTAATCCATATAGCATTATCAGCAATACCTTGGGACTACTTGGATATTTACAGAAAAAATACGTGTATTACAAGTATTTGTACTGGCGTCGCTTGGCATGTTTTAGATGAGGGATTTTCCGTTCATCTGCTATCAACGTGACCAGTTCGACGGTGGGGTCGCGCTGTACCTCCGATTCTTAATAACTTTATTGACCATATTAAATCTAAATGCGACTACCCATATTATGTTGGAAAATATCTTTACTATTTCCTATTAGGAATTTAGACAACTAACTAACGCAGTTAAGACAAGGCAAATATTTCGCTTCTTACTTTATTGAAATATAAAGTAGAGTTATAAAACATTAAAAACACCTCGGGCGGCGTGATCTGATGTTCGAAAGCTTCGAAACTAGGGCGTTTTACGCAACAACGGCAATACAATTAAAAAAGTAGTACATAGCCACAAGTAATTCGATAAAACTACAAAAAACAGCGACTCTGGAAGTCCCAAGGCTTGATTTAAATCAGAACACTACTTCCAGTACGGTCCCTAGAACAACAATATTTAATTATTTCAACATGGTTATGGTGAAGGATACTTACTAAATGAAGCCTTCTCATGCAGGGTTTTAAATCGTTTCCATCCAGCTTAATAGCTAACTCAAATTGCTCACACAGATTTACACCTTCCGCCGTCAAGTAAGACAATATGTCGAATGATAGCACGGAACAAATGTGTTCCAAATCTAGTTCAATTTGTGTAGCAAACTTCAGAAAATATGTCACGAGCCAGAAAAAATGTGACGTGTCGATTTCTAACTGCATGTTGGTGAGAATTTGGCTGTGAAGGGTCTGAACTAAAGAATTGTATCCCTTCAACAAGAAATCGACTGTAAATTCTTTTAAGACGTTCGATATATCGTCGTCCGTCGGTGTTTTATGCGATAATCCTTGTACGTTTATTCTTAAATAAAAAAATAATAATTATAAAATATAACCTGTATAAAAAAAATTGGCACATAAATAATAAAATAAACATATACTCACATGTTGGCTTTGCCCCTTTTAACGATTTTTTTCCTTTTTCGCTCTTGAAGATTAACCCCAGAACGGACCTTGTTGTTGATTCTCTGTTTAGGATTATGGGGTTTTTGATGAACGGGTTTCTGAGCAGGCAGCTCGTCTTCATTACTGGATGTTGAAATTGACTCCTGGTTTTCGATTTGTGTTCCGTACCCACAATCTGAATTTTCAGATATCATTGTTTTTTTTTCTTGGGTATGTGATTGAGCTTGGTCACATCGCTCTGAAAAAACATTGCTACTGCAAGATGCCGCTTTATCCTGTGCAAAGTAAACGCAACAAACATCAGCCACATAATACAATTTAAGTGAATAAACAAACAATAACATTTAAGCGAAGTAACTTCAGAGTACAATCTTACATTTTCGATAACCTTCATCGGCTCATCAGGGGGATGTTCCATTTCATGTTTTTCATCTTCCTTTTCGTTTGCTTGTTGAAATGTATTATTAAGATTCTCATTTTGATTATTCATGGATGTAGTCTCCCAACCGTTGTTGACCAAGTTAGGTTCATCGTTGGATTTACCGCTTGCACCCGTGTCGGATGAATCCGACGTGGGATCAGATGTTAAAATGGGTGATGAGTCTTCACTACCTAATTTGAATTTAAAATAATTTAAGTTAACGTAACTAACCTAACCTAACTGGAACCCTACTCATTATATTATAAATGCGAAAGTAACTCAATCAGTTACGCTGTCACAGTATTACTATGGAGATAGTTTGAAATCCTAAGCAGGACATAGACTTCTTTTACTGGGACAATATGTAGCGAGACTTTTATCGCAGAAATAAAACACCACGCGAGTGGAGCCGCGATAAAAAGTAACCTTTTTATTATCTTTAATAACAATAAAGGAGTACTCGGTGTCAATCAAATTTACCTCTGTCTGGGGGAGAAGTGTTACTTTCATTATCTTCAGAGCTTTCCGAGAGCGACGCCTCGAGCCACATATTGAGCAGTTTGTGCAACGTGACGATGTGCTGATCCTTGTATAACAAAGCTATTAACTGAACCATTGTAACAGCCCATTTGGTCTGAAAGAGAAACATTTACAAAACACAAATCTCGTCTATTGCACATAGCGCACAAAAAACAAACAAACTACTTTCCTTATATTTCCATCAGCGTGCATAACAGGAATTGGTTGAATACTTAGCATTTTTTTATCACTTACCGCATCGGGGATGGTCATCAACTTGATAAGAACTTTATCTATACTTTGGCTGAATATATTCCATAGGATCTGGTTTTGTACGGTGTGAGCAGTTCCATTGTAACTAGGACTCTGGTTGCTGTTGTCTTCAGGTATATGCAAGATATTCCTGAGCAGCAGAAGACTATTGCTTATATTTGTACATTGTTCTGCTGACAGCTTTGATTTTTGTTCGAAATCTACATTTTTCTTTAAGAACTCTATAATTACTCTTGTTGCTCTATGATCTGTAAATGCAACTTTGGTAGATGTAAGTAGATTATTAATTTCAAAAATAGTATGTCGACCAAAATCATTTTGTGAAATTACATCAACTGAAAGTAAACACTCAATTGGAATAGTTAAATTTACTAAAATTCTAATCAAGAGTTCTGTAGTTTTGTCATCTTTAGTGTGAATCAAGAGAGGTATTAAATCCTTCTTGATATTCTGGCCAAAACTTATACTTCTACGAAATGTACGTAAATATTTATCTTCCGTTATAATATTGTGCAGGATCGCTTCAAGGGCAGCTAAAAATAAATATAGTACATTAGAATACCCTAATAAAACAATAACTCGCTTTTTATAAAATTGTACAGCTATCATTAATTTTTATGACTTCTCAGGGACAGTTGTCTGAATTATCGGCTTTATAGTTCTGGATTATCTTATTCACGTACGAGAATAAGATAATCCAGAAATATAAAAACATTGTTAAAACATTTTTTTATGACTAGACAGTCATACGACTAGACTGTTTTTAACAATGTTTTGAGGTCAACTGTAAAACTAGGTGTACCTGTTATGACCCAGCGTCAAGTAGGTATCAAATGGTAGAGATCGGACGGCCGCTGAGCCCTACACCAGCACACAAACTAAATATCCGAGGTAACCTTTCACGCTTTAGGGATGAACATATTTTCTTTTGGATAACCAAAACAACCGTCTCTGCGCAATTATACCTATCGGCCCGTCTCTAATTAAGGAGCGGTGGGGAAGGGGACTCAGAAGTCCCCGCTGAAGGAATCCCTTGTCAACAGTAGCGCGAAGCAGAAACAGTAAACAACAACACCATCCAACCACAGAGTCACACGAAAGACGTGCTACAGTGAACAAGTCAGTACAACAATAGGCATTTACAATTCCTCAATGACCCGTATTTGGCTCCCTTTTATGACAGACTGGCAACACTGGTGGGCTCTTCTTCTCCAAATACTCCCAACCCACAAGGCAGGAGTGATAGGAGTTGCAGACGGTGGCTGAAATAGGCAATTATCTCCAGGCTCGCCAAAAAAAATTAAGATAACTGTACAAAATAATAAAATGTTACAAGGACTTGATCGAAGCGACACTTACCATTACAATTTTGGTTCACATGATACCCATCTGCATGTAGAAATCCAAGATTACTAAATGTGCTGTGGATCTGAGGACTTCGTAGCACCCATTCCATCTTCTATCTACAAAAAAAAAAAAAAATATATACAAGATTATCCCGTTATAACCAAAGAGGTAGATAAGCCTCGTTTCGTTACGTCCATTTCGCCTATTTAGATGACTTTAATGCAAATTTTGTATACCCGATGACTTTTCTTTTTCTTAAAGTTTAATAGCAAGAAAGTAACTTTCCAATAAACTGTATTTCATGATTATTTTTTGAACAGAGAGGTCGTTGCGGCGGTCAGCGACCATTTAGGTAAGTTGTTAATTTCAGATGAGTTAATATATGTATGTGTTATCATGTAAAATAGATGGCAACTATATAGATTGGTCCTAAATATAATCTAGTTGAGAAACAAAAACTAAAACATCGTACTTCCGTTCATGAATTATGAAAACTAGGTGTTGATCGCGGCATCGCTCACTGTAAAATCCTTTCCCACTACATAAATTCTTTAAAACACAGTAGCAATCTATGAGGCCAGCACCAACTATTTAAAAAATTTGGTCGAACATTTGAATTCATTTCAACTGAAAATTACCGGAATAATAATAACCTGTGTGTATGTGTTAATCCAGGACATAATCTATATTTGAGCCAAATTTGAACCAAATCCGTTGAGCTGTTTCTGCGCTTACTTCTAACAAATATCTAAACATCTAAAATCTAAATATTTTTAAAAACTTGTACATTTATAATATTTATAAGATAAGGTAAAAAGTGATTGTTAAGTAACGACCACTTATTTCAGTTGACTTAGTAGTCGTTTTTACAATAATAGTCGCATTCTAACACTAGTGTTTACTAATAGTGACTATTGTTGTAAAAAGTTAAAAAAAGTAATAAAACAACTTTTATAGATCCTTTTTTATTCTCTTTAACATAATAAACAATAATAAGTAATACCCATAATATATTTATATCACAGTCAATCAAATTTTAAATTAAAGGAATAAGGATTAAAATTAAAAATATTCATTAAGAACCTTGTGATCGATCGGCTACTGAATATATCTCCTTAACATACGTACCTATTTACACAGCTTATTTTAGTTTGTGGTCATCTTTATTTGTACTAAGTCTTGGTGGTCGCAAACTGGCGTCGATCGTGCTTTGTGAACTGTGATACAGTTTACATTGGCGATCACTTTTTATGGGTGAATTGTATAACCATAAATATACCATTCAGAACATAATAAGCAAAGCAAAATAAAATTTTGTTAGTCAAAATACGGTCTTGTAGTAGTGTTTTATCGTATTAATAAAATATGCATTTTAACAAGCGAACACCACGTTTCAACTTAATAAAAGGCAAACATTTACTTTAAAACTATTAAACAATTGAAATCAATACATACTTAACATAACTACACTTCATACTTCAGTGAACAACTTATATTAAGTAACAAAACTTACTGTTGCACTCCGCGCGACTTTCTTTTTTTCTTTTAACTCATGTCAATACTGCACACACTTCTCAATCAAAACGAAAATTCTGCGTGCTTTTCTTTTATATACAAGCACGGCAAAGTGACCTTACTGCACCTGATGGTAAGTGCAGTGGGATCCAATAGAATGTCGACTGACGAGAGATGATTACCCCTCGACAGTCGACACAATTGTGCCGGCCTGTTGGAACCGCATGTACACTGGCTGATCCCGGAACACAACACACTTACGTGGACCATTATGACAGGTTTTAACACCTTGTGTATGTACCGTGGTCGCTAACCGGGTGGATATAAAATATATGCTACCACCCAATGTTTTTTATTTTAGGCTAAGAGGTTGGCATAAAATACAGATAAATATTCAACAACATCTATTAAAATAATATGAAAGAGTTCTTATTTCGAGAAGAAAGAATATTATTTGTAATAAAAGAAATACGAGTTTATATAAGCAAGTGGTCGCGTAACCGGCGTAATGTTCGTATACCATTAGATATTGATTAAAAATCCCAAACTACCTTTACCAAATTAAATGCTCTAACAGAAACCATAAAAGAGCAACGTTCAAAATAACAAATGTATAGGAGGCCGTACATGGTACAACCAACACAATTAAATAACCAACAAAAGTACTAAACCTTTAACATTCATAAAAATGCCCGAAGTTTAAGTAACTCTTAATATAGATTCTTTATTCTAACTTCAGTTGATTTACAAAGTTTTTTAAGCATTTTCCTTTTTTTTTTATTTGTTTGGCTTCTTAGCCTTACATCTATTAGCCGTTAGTTACCTTCAGTTTTACTTGTGTATACATTAACCTACTAATATTTATTGTAATAATAAGTACTGGACACAAGATTACAAAGTTGTTTACTATAAATGTAATGAATAATAATTTGACCTAATATCGAATATTCGGTTATCCTTTCGTCGAAAGCGCCGAATGTTCGGAAAAAAATGTTTACACTTCACGCACAACAGGGCCCTTATTCTGTATGATAGCGTAAACGCGTAACGCGGCCGTGTCATGTTATCTTCGAGAAATGTGTGTGGAATGGTATTCTGTAAGCCAAATTTCTATAGTCCTAAACATGATGCGTTGTGTTACGTGCTTGTTACGCACTGTCAAAATAACGTGCGGGATAGAGAATAAGGCCCCAGGGCCCTTATTCTGTATGAAACTGCAAACGCGTAACGCGGCCGTGTCATGTTATCTTCGTGAAATTTGTGTGGAATGGTATTCTGTATGCCAATTTCTATTGCATTGGACGTGACGCGATGCGTTAAAAGCTTGTTACGCACGGTAAAAATAACGTGTGGCATAGAAAATAAGGTCCCAGGTAGGTACGACATAGGGTCGTAGCCAAGGTGACTTCTTACAATCGTTAACGCTAATAAATAAACAGAAAAAATGTATGAGAAAGACATATCATATCGATAATTCCATCGCTATAATGTGTTATTCTCATATATATTACGTTAGAGTTAACGATTGCAAAAGGGCATCTTGCCTACCGACTACGGGAGCCTGTTCACGTACAAGAACGAGGGCGCGCATAAATAGTCCATTGAAAAGTTACATTTGGGGTTGCGTTTTTTAGAGGACGCAATTTTATTTTTTTGAAGTGTAGGGGGGTGTCAGTCTAAAGCTAAAACCAAGTTTGTGGGGTCGCCACCCTTGTCCCACGGCCGCCATCTTGAAAATAGGGGTTGAAATGGTTTTTACGATGTATCCCTTAAACTATTTATCTGACAAAAAAAATGTATAAATATTTTTTGTTGCAAATTAAATTCTCTACAACTTTGGTGTAGTAACTTTTGTCGTAAAACTATAAATAAAAAAGTTATAAGCGAAAATGTTAAGAAATTCAATGTTAAGCAATGTCCATTGCAACGTCATCAGAACGTGTGTTTATAAGGTTCATAATACTTTTTTTGTACTCTCATTAATACCCAAATACCCAAGGGACCATTAGGGAACAAAAGAACATCTGCCTGCTATTATTATTATTATTTCTAACCTCTCTTATTGTAAGAATAACTGATAATTTTGTGTTGAAGTTGTCGTAAGCAAGTTTTTTATTAACATTTTGACTTTTAAAAGTCAAAATGCTAATAAAAAAAAAGTAGTTTTCACTAAAGTTAAAATCGTGTCTAAAATCATTCGTAATCGTCCTCACAATTAAAAACAGAATAAAATACATCCGCACGTATAGAAATATCTAGCACAACTAAAAGATATAAGTTGAACGACAAATTCAACACAACATTATCAGCTATTCTTACAATAAAAGAGGTTAGAAATAATAATAATAATAGCAGGAAGATGTTCTTTTGTTCCCTAATGGTCCCTTGGGTATTTGGGTATTAATGAGAGTACAAAAAGTATTATGAACCTTATAAACACACGTTCTGATAACGTTGCAATGGACATTGCTTAACATTGAATTTCTTAACATTTTTGCTTATAACTTTTTTATTTATAGTTCTACGACAAAAGTTACTAGACCAAAGTTGTAGAGAATTTAATTTGCAACAAAAAATGTTTATACATTTTTTTGTCAGATAAATAGTTTAAGAGATACATCGTAAAAACCATTTCAACCCCTATTTTCAAGATGGCGGCCGTGGGACAAGGGTGGCGACCCCACAAACTTGGTTTTAGCTTTAGACTGACCCCCCCTACACTTCAAAAAAATAAAATTGCGTCCTCTAAAAAACGCAAGGTAAGGCCTAAAAAATGTAACATTTCAATGGACTAAAACATATTTATTTAATTTGTGATTTACGTACGTCACCAATTCCCCTACGCGTTAAATATTAGATCGCAATGAGTAGATAAATAACTAAATAGTCCTTTTCACAAAAAAATATATAACTAAGTATTTTCCAAAAGTTTTACGAAATGAGAAATTTTATTAAAACATGTTTTTTTATTTATTACTAACTTTTGCTCGCGGATCCGCTCGCGTGAAAAGTTTTTCCGGGATAAAAGTCCCGCTATACATTTTCCCGAGATGGAAAGTAGTAGTCTATGTCGTTCCCAGCGTCTCAAAGCATCTTCACACCTATTTTTTATCGGCAAAGGTTTATCGCCTTCAGACAAATGCAGCGGAGCACTTTGTTTTATAATATATTGTTTAGAATTTTTTAAGAGGAATAATTCCGTCAGACATGTTTGTTGCGTAACTTTAACCGTTTACGCAGCGCACGCAACAGAAGCTCTCAAAGGAATACATTTTCCCCGTTTTTGCAACATTTTTCATTGATTTTCCGTTTTTGTGGTCGTAGCGAGATGTTATACAGCCTATAGTTTTTCTGGATAAATGGGCTATCCAACATTAAAATAATTTTTCAATTCGAACCGGTAGTTTTAGAGATAAACGCGTTCAAACAAACTCTTCAGCTATGTATAACTAATAGTATAGACAAATAGACATAGATAGAATAAAGGTGATTTGTAGACATTCTATATTATTATTGGCAGTTTAAAACAACAAACACAACAGCTAAAATACCAATTTGCTTTGGTTTTCTACGAGACATTGGTACGTTTCGACCTGCACGAATTGGCTAATACATATATTACTTTCAAAATAGGCTGAAAATATGCTTGCTGGCCAACGATGCTGTGCAAACCGTGCCGAATGCCAATGGTAAAAAAAGTTGAAAAACTTGGGAAACATTGGTTGAATGTTTAAACAGCGTCCTACGACATATAATGAGCGATGTTTTGTTACGCTAACAAAATAATGTTACAGAGAAACATTTACGCACGGCAAAAACGGGCAGCGCTCTAACCGATAACACGTGCTGACGGTCGGAGACAGGTCCCTTTCTGCTCTACAATTCCATGACATAGGATGGAGGAAACACGTGAGTCGGAAAACTCTACAACAGGTTGAAGGTGCGTCAGACGAAATCGTAACTACGTAAGTAAGTCCGGAACACTTCCATAAGAAACTGAGATCGGACACGTGTTTATGCAGATCAGATAAATGAAGTAGGTCCAATACTTCGATCCAATTAGACACTTATATAAAAACTAAAAACTTAGCACAAACTCTATGTAGCCTGCAATAAATGCAAAAATCTGTTATTGGATGGTACGTAACCCTTGACAATACCACAAACAATATGAAATGATTTTTAATAGATACCTATTCTTAATTATTGATCAATGACGACAAATATTTTTTTTACTAAAAAAATAGCTCGTCGTCTATATTTTGTTTTGGCTTTATTGAAATAAATGTTTGTGTTTATAAACATACATTAAATATTTAAGATTAGACTCCAAAGAACCCAACATAACATATCATAATCCCATTTGATTTTGAGGAGTCTCGTTCTGCTTCTTTAAAGTCCAATGTTTGCATATTAATGAACTAAAATTTTAAAATCGGTTTACAATTTGCGGGGAAATCTGTGAACACATATGTAAGTAAACGGAAGCAAATCTGTAAACACGAACTAATTGTACGATCAACATGCCCAATACCTAGTCCATAGAATGATTTTACTTGTAACACTCCAAAAAAGTCTCCAAAAGCAATCTGTCTGTATGTGATCGATTTTCTCAAAATATACTTAACGTATTTTTGTAGGGTTTTTACTAAAAGATAATGCAATTCTTAATGAATGTTTGGTTAGTAGTGCATTACGATATTATGTAAATTGAATGAAATATAACGATTACTGTTGAAAAAATTTTGTGACACACTGATTTCACGCGGGCGAAGCCCCGGGCAAAGCTAGTTGAAGTATAAAAGCGTGTTGTGGCAAGACTATAGGAGTAATATCGTGTTGGTTTATCAACTTCTTTTTTTATTCTCTTAGTAGGCTAACGAGCGAACGATCCGCCCATGGGCACCGCCAAGATTAGTTTTAGGGAGACGCATCTGCACTTACGCACTTTACTACATAATATCATTAAGTTTTTTTTTTCAAATTCAACTCGCATGCGCTTTTGAAAATGCTTTTTCATTAAAAAAAAACCTCTGTCGTGGATAGTTCTCATGATTGCACATTTATTCAGAGACTTAATTTTTTTGTGATTTATTTCGGGGCAGGGGGGTGCAAATGCACCTACTTGCACCCCCCTTCCGGTGCCCATGGGTCCGCCTGATGTTAAACAGCCCCCGCCGCCTATGGACTGAAGCAATACCAGAGGCACAGCCAAGCCATTGCCTACTGGGAGATGAGCACTTTTTTAAACCTCGTTTAAATCCTTCTTTAAGTCATAGCGCTCGGGAAACACATATGCAGGGAGTTAATTCGAAAGTTTGCACGTGCGCGGCAGAAAGGACGAACCGTGCTACTACAGACGAATTCAACGTAGTAGGGATAAACTCCACTGCGATGGCGAATGGTGCGTTAGTAAAAAGTTGAGGCAAGTATCATCTTAAACAGTTCCTCGTAGCACTCCCCATGGAAGCACACCCAGCGCCTCCACTCTGTCCGTGAGATTGAGATAATCGAAGATTCGAAGTGACATCGAGAAGCCGGAGCTCCCGCCTGACAGCACGCTAGGTGATGCCGATTTCAGGCAGGGAGCACTCACACCAGGGAATTTCTTGTGGTGCGGCTCCACCGTCGTTCAACGTCGAATTTAAGGCAAAGGATTCAACCAAAGCATCGGCTTTCTCCTTTCTGTGAGCCAGATTGTTATCGGACTTACACAGTAGTAGAAGACTGGACTGGCAGATATTGCCTTGTAGAGACTTAGCAAGTGACTAAAAAGCTCGACTACCAGAGGGATAGCTCTTCAGACGCTCACCAAACCAGCAAATTTGGTCTGCCTTGGCCTTAGCAATAGCCCTCCTGTTGGGTCTGGAAACGACATTGAACTTCCGCTTCTCCTTTTTGGCGTTAAGAGCTCGACAATTACTGGCACCTTGCCAAGACAAATACGCGAACTGTTTGAGGCGCGCTGTGGCGGCACAGGCACTATTGTACCAGGACCGACTACGGCGCCCCATCGATATTGTAGTGTTGGGAAAACATTTCCATACCCAATATCACCACATCCCTAACGCAGTCCGCACAGGTGTCGGAATCGTTAGAGGAGAAACAGTATTGCCCCCATTGGAAGAACACAAAGAATTCACAGAGACCATCCCAATCTGCTGACCCATACCGCCAGACCTTGCGGGATTCAGAGGCTCTTGGGCGGCCAGGATAATCCACAGAGGCCGACGTGCGGACCAGGCGGTTAGATGATCCTAATCATCATCGTGGACATTGACCACGACGCTGTATCTGTCGAGGTTTGTGGTCAGCAGAAGATCCAAAAGAGAGGGCTCATGGCTTTCGATATCATGCATACGGGTGGACTGTGTCACCAGTTGTGATAAGCCATATGTCAAGGCTAACTTGTAAACGTACCTACCCCGGAGGTCGGTAGTTCGAGACCCCAACCGCTCTTTATGATGAGCGTTGAAGTAACCAAGAACCACCACCTCCGCCTATGGGTACTGTTCGAGAACACGGTCAGTCCCCATTTGGACGTTCTCAATTAGATGAGAAGATACCGTTTCACTAGCATTGGACCTGTAAAGGCATGCGTAGACGCGGGAACGACCTCCTTGATCTACGCATAGCCAAAAAATTGACAGGTCCCGATGCTCCTCATTTCAATAGAGAAGATGTTGGGAAGCTTGCACAAGCCTGGGATCCAGTTCACATTTAATTACTGTTCATGTGTAACTTTGTCTTTGCGGATGTCCAGCGCCTCAGTTCTTCCCGTGACCACGAAGACGGCAAAGTCTTCGAAACGTCGGAAGAGAATTAAAATATAAAAACCTCAATAAAATCCGAAAAATAGTTTAAGTTTAACATTTGGTATATTTATTAAGTGACATATAGAGCCAAGTTAATGATATCTGTACAATCCTTGCAAAAAAGAATTCGTAAAAACCGTAATACAACTCAAAAACCGTCCGATTTTACCTCAACGCAACAATTTTTTTCTAATATCCCAGTGTTTTTCACATTTTATCATTAATATTAATTTTCATCGAAATAATTTTTCATGAGTTGCAAATATTGTGTCTAAATTGATAAAACTTTTACTGTAGTAAACTAATTACTTAAAAGATTCTAGTAGCATCGTAACAAGTTCTCAAACAAAGACTTACGTAGATATTCAGCAATCAATCCACTTAGCCCATTGCCACTGTCACTATTATTATAGGTAGTTGACGTTCCAAATAAAACTCAATAACACCAAGAAGTGCATTAAAGATATTAAATAAATGCTTTTTAACAAACTCAAATAATATCTTTGTGAACAAATTAAATCAATAGACCACAATATTATTCTTTTACACAATAAACAACGAGAGAAACCATTATTGTCTGTAATATACTACGCGTCTATCATATAAAAAGTGTCCAACACGTACCACGTGAGCATAAACAACGTTATCCTACAAACCAATAGTAGGTCACGCTCACGCGAGTCGCGTGTTGACTGCACGTGCGGCGGACTCATCGCTGTGCGCGCTCGGCGCTGTACGATCTACCTCCGCGCCTCCGCCCTCCGCACCTCCGCCGCACGAACTCGAGCGACAGCCCACTGTATCTATAACCACCTGCCTCACTATAAACGCCTTTAGAAAATATAACGTGCGCCGCGCTACTACCAATTATTTTTTTAATATTTTTCTTCCTGAACTGTCTAGAAATTTTTACTTTTTACTTTCATTGCTAAGTCCTGAATTATTAAACTAGATAATTTTGAAGCAAGTTTTTAATATTATCGTTAAGTTTTTATCGCTTAATTTCTAGAAAAACTCACCGTAATTTTAAGTACCTTAGTTCCTGTAACCTAAAGCATGAGCATATCATGGGCGTATTTTAATGATACCGCGTTCCAAGTTGAATTCTTATGAATTAGGCTTAAGTATATTATTATCTATGCAGAGCTATTATATCCGAGTGCTTTAGTAAATTCGAGTGCAGTAAAGATATTATTTTTGTTTTGTATATTGTCCGACAACACGAGATAGACGGCAGTCTAGGAAGTTGGCCTCGTACTATGGAGGCCTGTTGAATCTGACGACGGCACCATTCCGTACGCGGAAGCTTCTAAGCCGATGGGACTATGGCGGTTTCTCGTTCGTGGTGATTATAGATGGTGAACTAATTAAAATTAAATTACTTTTGAAAACAGTCATGGGTTTAAATTGCGGAGGAACTTCATCTAAAGATCAAGTTCCAATTAAAATGACACTCGTATTTTATTTTATTTGATTGAAGAATAACAAACAGTTGTAAATTAAATATTATTAAATAAGAACATACATAATTTATTTTTTTTATAAGCATACAACCTACAACGAGTTTTATTAAATACGGAATGGGAGGGGGGAGCTCCAAAAAAATTAGATTTTTTTTAAAATAGCCGGCACACATTAAATGTTAACAGAACAAATCGGCGAAGGCTCCCGTGTAACCTTCCAATTTGGACAGCCTTGTCATCAATCTACACAACGAACTTGCAAAAGATCATGTACGATCAGCAACAAAAGTCGATGAACAAATACTAATTTACAAAACACCTGAACATTGAAACGGACCATAAATCACTTACCAAAGAAGAGTACAGATTAAGGTTATCATTTCAATATGGATACCAAAGTAAAGGATTGGCTGAAAAAATATGAATAAGAAACTGACGTTTACGTTGAATCCTTCGAAGAGAATCTATAATACTGCCATAATAATTTTGAATTTACACATTTGTTCCTTAAACCGGCCAGTGCTCTATAAAATAGGATGTTTAAAATGTAACTAACCTATTCCTATTAATCTTATAATATTACTTACTAAAATATTATGATGTTTTGTCCATAATTAAAAATCTATGATTCTGGTTATTAACTTCAATATATACTATTATATAAACCTGAAGAGTTTGTTTGTTTGAATGCGCTAAACTCAGGAACTGCTTAGCCAATTTTGAAAATATTTCACTAATAGGAAGCTACATTACAGCGCTATACGCTACTTTCTATCCCGGGTCAATATAAAGCAAGACTTTAGTCCTTGAAAATTTTTTTCACGCAGGCTGAATAGCGAGCCAAAGCTAGTATGTTACAAAATAACAATTTAATTGATATTCTGGACTGTTGGAAAAAAAGCTTGTATATAAAACAAAGAATTTGCTAATTTCAGCCACATTTGTATTTATTACAGATCATAAAAAATTGCTAGTAATGTTTAGCGGTGAATGGTTTGACGGCGTTCAGCTACTTTTGTAGTTCAATTATGTCAAGTTGTTTTGTATTTAAATTAATCAGTAACTTATGGTAAATGATAATGATTAGGAAATATTGGAAACAAATTATGTTCAAGGACTTCTGTTGCTGACTGTATGACAACTGGCATGCCGCATGCTATCCCTAATACCATGTCGTAAGTCACCCAAAGACTGAATGCCCATGCCTGTATTAGTTAGGCCAAGATTGCCTAACCCACGGATCACAAAGCAATGACGTTTACAAGGAACAAATTATGTATTGACTGTGTGGATAAGTTTCCAAATTTACGTCAGATTGGAAATGATGACGTTCTATACTTTACTCAATAATTATTAAGTGAAATAAAATATAAATAACTTACATTATGCAATAAAAAACTTACTGTGCTACTGAGAAGGTCTTTATTAGGAGCCCAATAGTGAATTGAATATTTGAAAGTTCTATTGGCCCGACTGTGCGTCATAACGATAAATTTTGCACCGGATTCCAGTGACGCCTTTTAAAAAAAAAGGAAAAATAAACGGAGATATTTCGTATTCTACGCCACCTCTTCAATTTTAGTCTAGTCTTTACTACTATAGTATAAATATAAAGATTTTGTTTGAACACGCTAATTTCAAGAACTACTGTTTCAAATTGAAAAATTCTTTTAGGGTTGGATAACCCATTTATCGAGGAAGGTATAGCGTACATCGCCTATAAGCTATATAACATCACGCCATAATCGACAGGAGCGGAGCATCAAGTAGCAAAGTAAAATGTTGCAAAAACTGAAAAAATCCATTCCTTTTAAGAGCTTCCGTTGCGTGAGCTGCGTATAGATATAGATAGTTAAAGTTACGCAACAATTAAGTATGACGGAATTGTTCCTACTAAAAAGTTCTGGAAAATATATTTTAAAACTTCCCTCATTGGATCTGTCTGCCTGTCAGAACGCTATAAACTCAAAAACTACCCAACGGATTTAGATGAAATTTGGTGTGGAGATGTGTAGTTTGAGACCCTGAGAAGGACATAGGCTACTTTCTATATCAGACGAAGCCGCGAGCAAAACCTACTATTTAAATAATACTTGGACACTTAGTAATACTTGTTTTTGTGCTATTAAAATGGGACGAAAAGTAATAAGAGAAAGTGAATTAAAATGGGAATTTACTAGGGCGGGTATGTCATCGAGCAAATTCCGAGCGGAAGAAATTCCCAAGTTTGCTCATACAAATAATGTCATGAATCACAATATTGTAAACCGTGGTAGGGTAATTGCGTATACGTATTTGATTTTATGCATTATTCAATATGTTACACCAAATAATACGAAAAATAAGACCGTATGCGATAATGACGTTAAAATTGGTTAAGAAATGCGACAGTAATTTATATTTCAAATATTGCAATACATAAGCGGGAGCGCGTCATAGGGATGTACTTTTTCTTCCTTTCGCGCGCGCACATCGTAATCCGCGGTGACGTCACGTGCCAGTTTTAGGACAATTTTGTCTTTAATAATACTTAAGTAATTTATAATAATATATCTTACACCAAATTTCAACAGCTTATTATAACTTGTTAATTTTGTATCAGATTTAAAAAATTCTTTTGTGTTAGATTTTGTGTGACAAATAGTAAATCTATACTATTGCAATATATCTGCAAAATAGCTAGTTTAGAGAATGGATTCAAAGGAAAATGTTGTTTTCTTTTTACAAAATTATTTGAATGTGTCATATGCTTAGGAATTTATTTTGTAGGCTACTATATTTATTTAGTCTTTGTTTTGCAAGATTATGCAGTTTAATTTGTATGTACATCTTATTTTAAATTATACTACATGATTCAACAACTACTTGGTTGTGTATACATGGGATATGGTTTCATTTTTATAGATATTTGCTTGTTAATACATACCAACACATAAGTAATATCACCGCCTAAGTCGAAAATTGGGAGTATTTACTTTTAAATGTCATTGTATAAAACTTCTCACAATGCTTCAAACTGCATATAACATTTTGAAAGTCCCAATCTAAGAATCTTTACCATCCAATTCAAAATATGCAACATAAATGGTTATATCTTTAGATCATGTTGAGTTACAAGTTTGATATTTTTACAGCTGAAAAGGACTCTAGACCCAAGTATTTATAATTTATAATAATATATAAAGCTGAAGAGTTCGAAACACAGAAATCTCAGGAACCACTAAACTGATTTTGATTCATTTTGCAATAATAGGAAGCTATATTATGCCTGAATGCTATTTTTCATCTCAGGAAAATATATAGTGGAATTTTTATCTCAGACAAACTTTTCACATGGGTGGAGTCACAAGCAAATGCTAGTTTTATATAAATTTTAACTTGAAACCATTTCATGAGGAAAATGGTCTCAATGAACATCTGTATGCCAGACAGACAGACAGATAACAAAATGAACCTTTAAGATCCCTTTTGAAGTACCATGAAGGGATAGTGCAATACTGCAAAACTAGCAAGCATAAATACCCCATAAGTGATGGAAAAAGCCAAAATGATATGGATACATAAAATGCTGAATAAATATTAACACATTCAATTTTATCTTTCCACTGAAAAGCATTCTTTTGTCACTTTTTCGGTTTTCACAATGCCAATCATACTGTATTGTAGTATCCCTGTCAATATATGCCTTTTTTCAGGTCACAATTACACATCAATACATATAAAACCAAATATATATATGACTTAATAATCTTTAAGTTTCTACACCAGAACTCAAACATAATAAATAATGCTAAAGTGCTATGGGCAACTATTTATTCCATGAACAAACTTTTAAACAGTAAGAACCACTTCGTAAACTGAGACATTTATTTTATTGATTGCCAATGCCTATTTTAGTGTATGTATGTAAAAATCTATGATTATCAGTCAATTGAGCAATAATAAATACAAGTAAAATAAAAAACATACCTCTTTGTTGCGCGAACTTGCGTTATATTATACCAGTTTTCAATCAAATGGAATCAAAAGTCCTAATAATAGAGAATATCAGCAATTATATTTATAAATGAGAAAATATAATTGGGTGTTTTTTTAATAAAATTACTATTACTTCAAAACTATAAAATTAACTAAAGTTAATTACTTTTAACGAATTTAATTTTTCTCTTAAATTTTTATTGCAGTAAAGGGAACGATTTGATTTCAGACACAATTTACACAAGAATTGATTGACACATTATATTTGAAATTCTTAATGGAATATTCCCTCAATCACTGGCTAACTCACTGAAATTACCTAAATTTAAGTAATTCCGTCGTTCACGTTCATATTACTCAGTGTCACTCAATGAATAATGAATAATGAACAGGAGTCAAACTAGATATAGATATGGGATAACCAAAGAGAATTATAATATATATGGAAAGGGATAACTTAAGAACTGCGTCAAAAGTCAAAACTAAGTAGTACAAAATGTAGAAACAACTGATAAGAAGAATCAGCCTATATGGAGGAGAATTTGAAAAAGTGACCAACTATAAGCATTAAATTACTACTCAAAAACCCACAACAGTAGCGCTAGCGTCGCAAGAGGGTAAGGCACGAATTAACAATAATTGTGTGCTGACATGAATATTTCTGGTGATTTATGAAATTAATGTAACGCACTCCTCTGCCACATAAAGCCTAAATATTCTGGTGGGTCTGACGGGCTATGTATTGCTAAAGACAGTAGTAAGTTTTTGAGGAACCACTGTTACACATCTTTAATTTATGTTTAAGGGAAGCTAGATATCTCGACAATTTAAAAATCACTCGAGTGATCCTGGTTACGCAAGCAGGCTTAAAATCGGATGTTATTGAATACCGACCAGCAACAGTGCTGTCTGCATTTACGAAGGTATTTGATGCGGCTTTGTACATTAGTATATTGATACAAGTGAACACCCAACTGACTAATACGCAATATGGCTTTCGTCCAGCGGTAATGATAATTGACTGTGTTACACATATATAACACAGTCAATTATCATTACCGCTAGTAGATGACCGCACGTCAGTTAACCAAATGCCATATACTTTGGTACTCATTTTAGGGTGGTCAAATATTTGAAAATTTGTTAAAACAATAGTTAAAGCTAACTAGGGCATAATAACGCAGAAAAATCATCTCTGTTAGTTATCTCAGATTAATTATTGTCAAATTCGACTACGGATGAAAGAATGGGTTAATGCACAATACGCAGGGCCGTAGCTAGGGGGGGGGGGGGCATTGTGGGGCAATGCCATACCTTAAAACACTAATGCCCTACCTTAATAATCAACTAAATTATACATAACTACTCTATCAAAATATATGAAGCAGCAGGTTTTTTATTTTATGATTTTGAACTTGGTCCCATAGTAAGAGTTATTCGTATTGATGGGTGGAATAACCCCCTTTCAAGATTTAAGGGAATTTTGTTACAATCTGTACATTACCCTAACAATTCAAGTCTAGCTACAGCGCCGACAATACGTGCTAAGCCATAAAATAACTTTGCGCTATATTTAAAATTTGCACATTTGCTACCGTGGCGCCAACATAATTTGACGCTTTCCGATGTATACTTTTTCGTACACAGATATTGTTCTTCTCGCTTGTAATCTTTAAACTCAATAGATTATAAAACTCAACTTGGAACTGGCATAATGTACAATTGCTATAAAAAAAAGGTTATAAAACTAAGCATGTCCCTGGTTACCGAAATTGGAAATGGGGACAATACGTTTCGATTTTTGATTTGCAAATGTTATAGGATATGTAAAAGAAATAACATGTTATGACGGTACAGTCTAATTCAATCCAATACAATTTATTTTGTTTGAAAAGTACAATCAGAATGTTTGTTTATGTAAATGTATGTATTATGTAAATGTCCTCAGATTATTTAATTACTAAATAGCTTTAGTTGTTGTTCAGAGTAAATGACAAAGCTGTGACAAGCTAACTAATCCGGACTTAGATCCCGATTAAGACGAGTTGAAACGTGAGATTGAAACACTATTGTTGGTAACACTGTCTCATTGTTATTTCAGTAGTATGTTTTTACCTGGAAACATCACTTCTAATAATCTATCTACAATCTCAGGAACTACTGCCATACTGGTTCAACTTGAAAAAAACTTTTAGAGTTGGATAACTCATTTATGAAGAGGACTATAGACTATATAACTTCACGCTAAAACCATGAGGAGCGGAGCATCAATGAATGTGTTGCAAAAACTTGAAAATATTATTCATTTTGAGAGCTTTCGTTGTTTGCGCTGCGTAAACAGTTAAAGTTACGCAATAATCATGTGAGATAACGGAGTTTTAAAAAGGAACAATTATTTTATTGTTTCTCTTAAAAAGTTCTAAAAAAATCATTTAAAACGCAGATGCGTTTCAGGATTTTGTTTTAGTAGGCAGACAGATGTCTGCCTATCCAAACGCAATAAACTCAAAAACTCCCCAACCGATTTCGATAAATTTGGTATGAAGATAGTCTTAGACCCTGGGAAGGACACTTTCCATTCCGGAAATATATTTAGAGGAACTTTTATCCTGGAAAAACTTTTTCACCCAGGCGGAGCCGCAAGTGAAAGCTAGTATATTATAATGCTCTTTGCGTAAAACACTTGCTGTCATTGTCTATGCTTCTTTGTCTGCTTCTTTGGTCTATGCTTGCTATGCATGTTTGTTACTCTTACGTACGTATATAAAATTTTCGGAATATACTTTTATTGCTCTTTGGTTCCAATATTACTTCATGTTCTTCTATTTATATCCAGAGTTTATGTGCTTGTTGATGAATCCAAATTTTATAATTCATTTCAGTTGGTCTCAGGTGAATCAAGTCTTGATCTTCGCATAATTGTTTTGTTTACATGCTTCTTGGGCCTCTTCGCAATTGATACGGAATAAAATATGACTAAAAATTTCAAAGAATTCGATAAGCAATCGTCAGATGAAGAAAGTTTACTTAATGAAAGCATGAGCGAAGACGATGATTCGTCTGATAATGGTTTGCTGTTTATCGTTCCATACAAATTATATTATCTAATATGAGGTTATTTTATAAATCCCAATCATCATGGAATAATCTTTTCAGACAGCACAGACGGTGAGCAACAAATGAGCGAAGAACAAGCTGAAGAAGAAGAAAATGATGATAGTGATGAAAATGATGAATTGGTGAAAGCAATTAAAGCGGAGAAAAACAAACCGCGCACACACCCACCTGCTATAACCTGCGAGGACTTTATAGTTGATATATCATTCAGCCCATGTAAAAATATAATTGCCTTAGCTAATATAGTTGGTGATATTTTATTATATGAGTACAGTAATGAAGAGACAAAACTTATAAACACATTGGAACTTCACTTAAAAGCTTGCAGAGCAGTAGAGTTTGATGATGAAGGGGTTACTATGTATTCAACAGCTAAGGTATGCTTTATGATACATTTTAGTTAACTCATCCATTGAGCATTACATTGAAACAATTTTTTTTTTAAAGGACAAAGTAATAATGGCCACAGATGTTGAAACTGGAAAACTGAAAAAATGTTATGAAGATGCTCATGATGAACCAGTATATTGTTTAAGAACTTTAGATAACAATAAAATTGTTACTGGTATGTGTTAATTATGAACTATTCAATTACAATAAAAGCTAATTTTAACAAACTTATCAGATAAAAGTTATTCATGGGATATAATACAACACACAAAAAGATTAAATATGACAGTAGCTAAAATAAAATTGTTAATCAATTGCCTCCTTTTTCTATTCAATCTGAAGTAAATTTTTGTATAAAATAACTTTTGTCTGAAAATGTAAACCGTCACATAAGTATTACATTTACAGTAAATATAAAAGGTCAATAAAGTGATAATTAGAAAGCCATTTTAATCACATTATTATATCTTTTTCAAGACCTATGAATTTGAACCACATAAGTAATACATTTACAGAATTTACTGATTTATAAAATAAGACAACCAATTTTGTGACTGCCTTAGTGGTGTAGTTGTATTACTGGACAATTGCAGTACTGAGGTCTTGAGTTCAATCCCCGGGTTGGGCAAATTTATATTGGATGTTTCTTCTCACTATTAGCCTAGAGTCTGAAATTTGTCACCTAACATAGTGAGAGACTTGCTGCTTTCAAAAAATTCATAAAGATTCACAAAACAATTAGAAACTCAGTCTTGTATTCTGTGCTGTGTAATACATAATCAATTGTATTACAAAAATATTAAATTAACTTTTTATGCAATATAGTGCCATTTTTGTTAGATGATTGCAAGATAGGTGCTGCATCTACATCTTTTTTCACATAATGTGACTAATTTTTGCCAATTTATGTATATGCTTTGGTAATATCAATGTAAAATGTGTTTTTTTTAAATAGATGAATATTTTTATTTTTATATAGGGTCTTTTGAAATTGCGTTATTCAATGAAACCATATATTCGTTTTTATCTCTAAAATCATTCATGAATTACGAATGTTTTTTGGTAAAAAAAATACCAAAAATCCTGTTTATTATTTTCTGATTTTTGATAATTGAATGGTTTAAGTCTGAATATGGTGTCTATATGAGTGTATTTCTGACTAAAAGTGTGATGTTGCCACTGTGAGGAATTCTCTTACAGTAGCAGTGGTGGCATTAGGGCACATTTATATTAATATTTATTTTGTTCAAAACTTACACTTTTTATTTTACATCGATGGATTGAGTTGCTAATTGTAACATGTTTTTTCTAGAAGATTAGTTTGTGGTTTCATTTAGTAATGCAATGTCAGAATGAACTTGTGCATAAAGAAACAATATTATGCAATTTAATGTGCATGTTTGTGTTTATGCCTAAAGGCTTCTTAACCATTACCTACTTAAGAGATTTTCTGTTCGAACAGGTGATGATGGAGGCACAGTGAAGTTATGGGACATGAGGAAAGAAACACCAGTGTTCAATATAAAAGTTGGTGAGGAGCATGTATCTGACATGTTAACAAATGAAGATCAAAAGTATTTGGTGTGTGCTGGAGGAGATGGTGTACTAAACACTATAGACCTTAAAGGAAGGTATGCAAGAAAGTTCATTAGATATATTTTAATTAATGTATAATTAATTAAATAATGATATAGAGTGCAGCTTTTTGCGAAACTATGTTAATCTATACATATAATAAAACTAGTTTTTGCTCTGGGCTTTGCCCTCGTGGAAGGGTTTTCTGTGAAAAAATCTCACTATATATTTTCCCAAAGTATTTAAGACCCTGGGTAGAACATAGGCTAACAATATTTTTATTCAATAAAACTACACATGGGTGAAGCCTCAACCAATAATATAGTAATTATTAATTTAAAGTTTTAAATAGGTTGCACTAGTGCTCGTAAACAGTTATTGGTTGTGAGCTATGAAATGAGACAAGAGATTTACTAACTTCATAATGCTATGAATAAATTACCATACATTTATATTAATATTTTGGTAGAATATATTATGTCAATATTTATATGTTATGTATTATGTAAATTTATAAAGAAGCAATTATATGATTCTGTTTAAAAACCAAATCAAAGAACTAAAATCAAGTTTTATGCAGCTTATAATATTTTTTTATGTAATTACATAACCATAACAATAAGCAATAATAATATAATAATGGTTTATATTTCAGGAAAATATATGTCAGATCTGAAGACTATGACAGTGAACTCACATGCTTAGGACTTTTCCGTTCTGACACAAAATTGCTAGTGGGGTCCTCAACAGGAAAATTATATTTATTCAACTGGAAAGAATTTGGCTTACATAGCGATGAGTATGTTGGACAAAAACATGCTATTAGTTGTATGGTTCCAGTAACTCAAAATATAGTTGTCACTTCTGGAGAAGATGGCATATTGAGAGCTGCACACATGTTCCCTCAGAAGCAACTTGGTGTTGTTGGTCAACATAGATTACCTGTAGAATGCCTTGATATAAGTCATGATGGCCAATATATAGCTTCCTGTTCCCATGATAATGATGTAAAATTTTGGAATATATCATATTTCGAATCTATAGATAGCATCATAGATGTTAATCAAAAACAGGATAAGAAAAAAGATATGATTAATAATTTACCTTCTAGCAGTGTTAAAAACGCATCTGACTTTTTTGGTGGTCTTGTTTAATAATTGTCACATTATTTCAAAATTATATTTAAATTCTACTGCTTTGATGGCGCATATTGCCAACCCCTTTCCATCTCTGCTTTGAGGTTTCTGGTTTGAATTCTGGGCCGGGCAAGTTTATTGGGTTTATTCTGTTCGGCAGCAACCCACAGTCTGGAGTTTTTACGCAGGGTGGGGGGAGGCTCGCCCCTTACCACATCATGGGGCAGTACATATACGGGAAAAAGTGAGTGTCCTAGCTGCACCTCTGCCTACCACTCCTTTGCTATGGATTAATAATAATAATAATAATATCAGCCCTGTATTATATCGATACCGGAAATTTCAATTGTCGTAAGGGACAAACCATCACTTTTCAGGAGAGCCAAAAAACATATTTTTTTCACTTAAATTCGTTGTAACTTTTTCATTTGTAATCGGATTTTAAAGGTGTCTAGGGTCCACAGATCTATTTTTTTGTGCTCTTTCTATTAGCTTTATCCAAATTAACGTAGGTTCACTACTTTCAAAGATAGATGTCCCTTACATCCCACCAAAAATGAACAAAACGCCTATACACCCTTGGTTTAGTAAGGTTGCATAGGTTGTAAAGGACATTTTTACGCAAATTAAACTAGCGTTTTAGGTAATAAATGTCACATTACCTCAATGTGAAGGGTAATAGAAGGTCCAAATTTATAAAATATTAAGAAATAAAACCCTTACTACATTTTTATTTTCTTTTTATTAGAGTAAATCGAATAAAAAAAATTACATTCGGAGAACAAATCCAAGTCTTATAATGAAAAATAATGTTCCTGTATAAAAAAAACCTAATCCAGTATTTGGTACAAACTTTCATAATATTTTTTCATATTTTCTGAAATAATCTCAAGTATCAAAATAATAAAAAAATTAAATATGTCTATCATAAAAACAATTATGACTAGTTAAACAATATTAATTATAAATCAATGGAGTATCTTGCACACTTTACCCATATTTGGTAACGAAAGATCAAACACTCTAAAGTATGAAAATACTTATTCATCGTCCTTAGCCTCCTCCGCATTAGTCTCGGGAAGAGCATCTCTACCGAAAGCCAAAAACGGTGGCTCTAGGTATTCCTTGTGAATACGCTTCGGTGTAATTGCATTATTGCATAACTTTTTTCAAATCATTAAATTGATCTACTGATATAGGAAGACGATTTCCATAAAATGTTGGCAAAACTATGTTCTTGGGATCTTGGTTTTCTACAACTTCAGCCATTGTTTCTTCGTCTTTTCCTTTCCTTGTCTTTGATCTTTTACCTTGAAATTTCCCATTACTAAATAAATCCTTCTTCTTCTCTCACTTACGGCTATTATTTGGGGATTTTTATCTTCTTTCATAGAATACTTCACCTCTGCAATTTTATCTTTATGATTGTTCAAAGTCACTGTTCGTATCTTTTTAAATGTGTATCTTTTTATATTTATTTGCTATGGTTTTGCCCGTTTTCTTACCGATAATACGTATGCTGGCCATTAGCTTGGAGCCCAAATGATAATTCGCTTGGTCTCCCGTTCAATAACGGCATACATAGAATCAATTGGCATGTATTGATGCCTAGGTAATTAATAATATATCTGTACTCCTTGAATATTGACAGTAATTTTCAAAAAATGACTGATTGCGGTGAGTAGGTATTATTTAACTTTTATTTTCCCCGGGGCAAGAATCGCAATATAATAAACATTTTCGATGGAACGGTTATCAATTATAAGAAGGAATTCACAAACACGAGTGGAAATGTCGATACCTCCACGTTTATCACGTCTATCACTCTCTCTCTCTCTCTCTCTACAAGAAACAATGTCCAATGTTAGTTTGGCCCTCATAGAATGTATGTGCAGTTATAAACGGCATATTTTTCTGGAGTAGTATAGAACCATGCTCTGCCCATAGTATACCCCATATGGGGTAGTCAGCACTTCGTGTTAATCAAAAATTACAGTTAGTATATCTTAGAGATCAAATTCTGTGATTAAGTGAATATTAAATCTTTGATAGCTAGCTTTTTTCTCAGCAAATGAAAATCAATTTCCTGTTATCGTCCTTTCTTTGTACAGAGTATGCATTTGTCTTATTTTGGCGTATGGAAACGTATATTATAATTATTAATAAATATAGCAATGAATACTTTCTTACTCATATGAATTTAGAATTTTCTGGACAGTTTTCTAGATAGATTCTATAGAAATGTGTGATATTTCTATTTTCTTGTGCTAATAAAAGACATTAACTATTCTTCTGGCATTAGTGCGATGAAACTACACATAGTGTTTAAAAAAGAGTCAAAATAAGCTGCTGCTTCTTCACTATAATATTGGCGCTTTACGTCTAGATCCTTCACCTTTATTTATATAATATTCTTATGTTAGGCTTCTTCTACTTTCTACTAGTTTAGCATATTTATCTCTTAGTAATGCTTGGTTATTTACATCTTACAATCTAATCTCGCCGGCATCGTGGTTCAAAAAATGCTCAAATAACCTTTGTCTTTTATTTTATGATATTTCACAGCATTTATCTGGTAAATACGAATTTTCTATAATATGTTTTTCTTCTCTTACTTGATCTAATTTAATTTCATTTTCAATCAATTTCAACTCAATCCAGCTTAGTTCTTAATAATTTCGTTTTATTTTTTCGTTATTTGCATGTTTTTGGTGAACCAGACTCCAGAACTGCCTAAAGAATATTCTTTGTCAACAGAAAGAAAATCAACGTGAAATTAAAATGTTTTTGTTGCACCTTTTTTTAGTAGTAGTTCTAAATTCAACATCAATCGAGCTATTTACTTTGGGTGTTGAATCACACCATGAAGAGTGACCGGGAGCAAGGCAGAAGCCGATGTCTTGTGTAGGCAGATACTTGTTACTGCCAAGTGTCTGAACGTAGTTTTTCCTCCTGGAAACTTTCCCTAATCCCAAGGGCCGAGCTTTGAAACGAATTTTGATAACAACCAATGGTACGCATAGATAAAATGATGTTGGTATGTAAAATAATGTGAGAAGCTCTAGCAATATAAGGTTCCGATAAAAGCACAGAGTCTACAAGCTGATGAAATCTTAGAGGTTCAACAATAATAACAACTGTCTCTCGCAAAACAGTCCTCGCTGCCGCTTCGGTAATATAAGGTGCAACTGCAGCATAGAGCCCTCCTTGATGCCAAAGGATCTCTAAATAATTGCCTCCGATACCCGTGATTTAAGGTCGTAACGGACATAAAAAAAAAATATTAGACCTTTAAGCCCGTATTAAATTACGACATATATAATTGTTAACCGGGTCGTAACGGACAATAATAAGTAAGGCTACAAATATGACCACCTTGTTTTTGATATTGGAAAAAAAATTAAGGATGTAAATGCACTTTGCAATATTGTGGTCCAAAGTTACCTAGGTTATTTGGAAAAATGTACCTTAAGCCAGCTTGAAGTATTTACATGTCTCATAAGACCTATTTTCTCAAATATTTAGCTTCAAAATATCAAATTTGTCAGGGCGTAAGGGATTTTTTTTTAAAGATAGAATTATTTCATATATACCAATCGATAGAGCTCGAAAAGCCGAATCCGGCAATATATATAACTCATTTTCGCCAAAATGTCCCTTACGCCAATTGAAATTTCCGGTATCGATATACTTGCCCACTGCTGAGCACGGGCCTCCTCTACTACTGAGAGGGATTATGCCTTAGTCCACCATGCTAGCCTAGTGCGGATTGGTAGACTTCACATACCTTCGAAATTCCTATAGAGAACTTTCTCAGATGTGCAGGTTTCCTCAAGATGTTTTCCTTCACCGCTAAAGCGAACGATAAATTCACAAAGAATACACACATGATTTTTTTAGAAAAGTCAGGTGTGTGCCCTTGGGATTTGAACCTGCGGACATTCGTCTCGGCAGTCCGTTCCACACCCAACTAGGCTATCGCCGCTTGCTATGGATCGGAAGTTCTTAATTTTTATAACATGCCTAATTTAATGGTGTAACAAATATTCGCGTTGCGATTTGGTGTTCTGAACACTTACTTTGTTCGACTGAAATGTACTGCAATCTGTAAACCTGACTAGCATTAATTTTCTAACGGAAGTTATTTTCTCTTTGGTGGTTTTAATATTGACACTATGTATAGTGTATGGTTGTGTACGGAACGCCGCTTATAATTAAAGAACTCGGGTCTAAGTGTTAACCTGGATGTAAATAAAAAATATTAGTATTACTTGACTATTTATATACCCTACTAGCGGCCTCGACAGACGTCCTGCCCAATAAGGTGATAATCCTAGAACCCTAGTATAGCGCCACCTACTGGATCCTATTATGAATCTAAAGACCCAGTCGAAGACAAAAATTTCATCAAAATCAATGTAATGCTTAATAGGAGGAATTCAATGACATACAGACATTGAGAAAAGTTATAAAATTCGCAACCTTAGAAACTCGAAAGTGAATATATTTTCTGGTATTGTTAATAAACAACCTTGCAAAGCAAGCTCTATAACTAGGGCTGCCATCCGTCCGGAATTCCTCGAATTTGTCCTAGTTGAAGCGCGTATAGGGGCCGTCCGGCAAGGGTTTAAAAGTGTCAAAATATTTTTATATATAGATAAGCTATAAGTTGAAATAAATCTTAGTTAAAAATTCATTCATAATTACCCGCATGTAAATGATGATTAAAAATTAAAAAACTATAAATGATGTTTTTATTTTTGTTGAAATGTTGAATGGGTACATTTATATTTGTTTAGGGTAACATTTGTTAATATGTAATTTAATTTGTTTTTGTGGCAACACGCCTCCACTTCCTTCTTCCTGACAGATTATAATGTCAGAACAAAAACTTTTAGGCGGGAAGTCAAATAAGGCGGCAATTTTTAATATCGCTTAAATTTTATTTTATTTTTTGCTAGTAAATATTATATAAATACTTTGTAATATAGTTTTGTAAATAAAGTATTCCACAATGGGTCCTCCCAATGATGGAGAGGACCCTGGAGATATCAAAAAAAGGAAATATGCAAAAATTTCCACCAGTGATCCTAAGGCCAGTAATTTGGACAAATATAAAATTTTTATAAAGCCTAATTATAAGAGACTTTTCCTGGAAAATGGTACTTGTGAATATATAGTTTATGTTGAGTCGACTGAAAATGAAAAAGTGGGGAATAAAAACCCTATTACATTAACAAATCTGTTTTGTGACAATGTCAAAGGCATAATTGGAGTACACAGAATAAATGCTTTAAAAATTGGTGTATCCTTCAAAACAGCAGGAGCTGCCAACAGTTTTTTGAAAATGGAGGATTTTTTACTAAAAAAATAAATTAAAAGCTTTCATTCCCTCCTATCTAACTGAAAAAATGGGAGTATTAAGATATGTACCCAAAGACATGAGTAACGAAGAGATATACAGGAATATCAGCTGTGACAGTGAAATTATTTCAATCAAAAGAATGATGAGGAAAGTGGATGGTATATTAACACCTATGGGTACAGTCATAGTAACATTTGCCTCAACATCCTTACCCCAGTATGCTTATATAAAATTATTTAGATATCAAGTTACCCAATATATACCTCCACTCCTTCAATGTTTCAAATGCCTTAAATTTAACCATTCTGCAAAGGTATGCCGAGGAATCCAAAATTGCTCATCATGTGCTGGAAAGCACTCTTATAAAAGAATGTGATGTGGAAGAAATAGTGTGCATAAATTGTGGGGTAACCACTTAGCAGTGTCCAGAGATTGCCCAATAAAAAAGAAGAAAATGGAGGAGAAAAAAAACAAATATTTCCAGAATTCGTATGCCACTGTTGTGAGTACACCACTTATCTATAATGACAAATCTTTCCCTGCATTGCCCACAAAAAATAAATACAAATAATTCTAAAGATAATGAACTTAATGTACAGGAAATAGCTAATAATGATATTATTCTTAAGGCAATAGTGAAATCCATTGTTACTCTAGGTAATAATTCCGACAATACTCCACTTACTACTAAGAAAATTAAAGAAATATTCTTATCAAATTTAATTTAATGGATAATTATTTACAAATATTACAGTATAATATACAAAGTTTGCAGAGTAAAAAGCCTTATTACAAAATTTATTAGTTGAAAAGTCTGTTGACATTTGTCTTCTTAATGAGACTTGGATAAAACCAACACTAGAATTCCAAATTTCCCATCATATAATTTTCATTATAAAGTATCCAAAAACCCTCATCATGGAGTCGGTATACTAATCAAACATGGTTTACAGTACAGTATAATAGACACTTTGTATCATGAGTCCATACAAAATATATGTATTTCATTAAAAACTGGCACAAGTTGTATATATTTACTTTGTATTTATTGTCCACCCACTAATCAATTTGATGATTTAAAATTGAAGAGACTTATAAATTCCTTACCAAGGCCTTGTGTTATAATGGGTGATTTTAATGCTCATCATATGGCTTTTGGATCTAATTATGACAACAATAGGGGTAAATGCTTGTTTAACCTTATAGACGATTGTGATTTATGCATTTTAAATGACGGATCTACAACAACGGTCCCTTATCCTGGTAGACAGGCTGCTGCATTAGATTTGGCTCTTACTAGTTCTTCTATTGCTCATCTTTGCAATTGGTATGTTCATGATGACCCAATGGGTAGTTACCACCTTCCAACTTTTCTTGAGATAAATGTGCAACCATCATCATACTGTGTCTCTCCTGTAAATGAAAGTAAATATATATATAGCAAAGCAAATTGGTCTGAATACTGTTCTCTGAGTGAAAACGGATTTTCGCATTTGGATCTGGTCAATGATAGTTCCCTAACATTGTATAATAATTTTGTTCAAATATTAAAAACTTAAGAGATAATACTATTCCTAAAGTTAATTTAAGTTCAATTAACTCAATTTCTAGAAAACCTGTTCCATGGTGGAATCAGAACTGTACTGATGTCGTAAATAATTCTAAGAAAGCTCTGAAAGATTATTTTTCACAGCCTACAAAAGAAAATTGGATAAAATATAAAAAGTTAGATGCTGCTAAGAAAAGAATATTAAAAGAGGAGAGCATTACTTCTTGGCAAAACTTATGTGGTAGTTTCAACAGACTAACACCAATTTCTCGAATATGGGGATATGTTAGAAAATTTAAGAGGATAGGGATTAGTGACAAAAACAGAAATTTTAATGATGACTGGGTTCCTGATTTTATAAATAATTTAACAGACACAACACAAATCAGTCAAGATAGGTTAACTTATTTATTTGAAAGTGCAACTGAAACTGATATTAACACATTTCTTAATAGTACATTTAACTTAAATGAATTACATATATCTTTGAAATCTAGAAGAGATACTACTCCCGGGACTAGACAACATTCCATATTTATTGGTTAAAAATTACATTTGAATGCACAAATCATTTTACTTAGTATTTACAATAGAATGTGGAAGGAAATAGTTATACCAACTACCTGGAAAACTCAATGTGTCATTCCTATATTAAAACCTAATAAGCCCATAAACAGTGCAACGTCTTATAGGCCAGTTTCATTATCTTCATGTTTGGGTAAACTATTTGAAAATATGTTAAAATTAAGATTAGATTATTTCATTGAGTCAACTAATGTAATTCCTTCAGTACAGTTTGGCTTCAGAAAAGGCAAAAGTTGTTCTGAAAGCTTTGTATCATTAATATTTGACATAAAACAAGCTAAATTAAGTCACTCCAATATGGTATGTGTATTTTTAGATGTAAAAGGTGCTTTTGATAATGTTAATATAGAAGAACTCATTCAGATTTTACACAACACAGGTATGCCTGCCCAAGTTTTAAAGTGGTTGTATAACTTTATGAGTGATAGAACTGTATATGTGAAGTATAATGACAAACTGCATGGGCCTAGATGTGTAAATAGAGGTGTTATGCAAGGGGCTACACTGTCGCCACTATTATATAATTTATATACCTCAGAAATTTCAAAATATGTTGACACAACAAATGTTAAGATCCTACAATTTGCAGATGATTTGCTTTTGTATAGCACAAATCAAAATTTGCATGTTGCTCAAAGTAACATTAACAATGCACTGAAACAGTTGTACAATTTCTATCATAATAAACTTAAACTTGATATTAGCCCTTCAAAAAGTTCAGTTTTAGTTTTTAGTAAACAGTTAAATGTAGATGATGTAAATATTTTTTACAACACAACTCAAATTCCATTGGTAAAACAACACAAATTTTTAGGAGTTATTATTGATGATAAGCTTAAGTTTGATGAACACATTAAACATATTTGTAAAAAAGCATTAAATGGTATTAATTTACTAAGACATTTAGCAGGCACTTACTGGGGTCTGACCCAAAACAATGGCTATGTTGTATAAGAGTATAATTAGAAGTCACTTTGACTACAGCTGTTTAGCATACATGAATGCTAGCAGAACTCATTTAAAGAAGTTAGATGTGATACAAAACATGGGCCTGCGACTCATTTGTGGAGCTATGAGATCAACACCTATTAACTCACTAGAAATAGAAACTTGTATACCTCCTCTGGTTTCGTGAATTACAGTTGGCCCAAAGATTTTATTTGAAAATAGTATCCTTAAACAATAGCATTCTTCACAAACAACTCGAATTGAGTCCTCTGGACATAGAACCAGTCTCATCTAATGTAGTCACTGCTCCTTCACTTGTACATGGGACAATACCTGAAATCCAAACAATTTATAACTTGGTTAAAAGAATTCTAAGCATATTCAAAAATATAGTAACTGGTCATTGTATACTAATTCATTTAAAGTTCTTATTGATTGTCCTATAATACATGTAAATACTGTACATGACAATACTGATTTTTAGAATTTAAGAATAGCAAAACAATTATTATTTATTATATACAGATGGATCCAAAACTGATAGTTACTGTACAGCAGCATTTTATGATCCTCAACTTAATTATACAAAATGTATTAAGATAAGTACTAACTGCAGTATATTTACAGCAGAGGTATATGCAATTTATTGTGCATTGCTCTATGTAAATACGACTGTAAGTAATATTTTAATAATTTCAGATTCTAAGAGTGTTTTGTGTTCATTAAATAATTTCCACATTTCCTATAAAATAAATTATTTGGTGCACGCTATTAAAAATAAGTTAACTCAACTCCGAGATGAGAAACACCTTAATATAGAATTTTTGTGGGTTCCATCACACAGTGGCATACGTGGAAATGAAATAGCAGATAAGGCAACCCACGCGAACCCTGATGAGGATCACACAGAGTCGATGAAGGTCCATTTTACCGATTATTACAGCTTGTACAAAAGTAGCAATAAACTGTTATGGAAAGAATACTGGGACTTTACCCTGCAGACCAAAGGAAAATGGTACAGCAAAATACAGAAAGAATTACCAACGAAACCTTGGTATCATCAACACAAATATATTGACAGAAAGTTTTTTAGCTGCATCACACGCATGAGGTTGGGACACTGTTTGACTCCAGCACATCTTTATAGACTTCATATAGTGAATAGTAACAGATGTTCTTACTGTAATCAAGCAAATGCTGATTTGGACCATATCGTACTTCGGTGCCCTGCGTTTGAATTGACCGTTTATTATTAGCGAACGATTTATGTGATAGTGGTACATGTGTAAATAATAGCATTGAAAGTATTCCCCGCCAATTGGAAGATATATTATCCAATACTCAAATGTATAAAGCTTTGTTTATCTACATTAGTCGTACTATTAAGAAAATTTAATTGTAATTTGTATCAAAACTTCTATTTGTATTTTTTAACTAAGAACTGTTTGTTTAATATAGTAGATAAAATAATTTATGTATGCGTCTGAAGGACTTGTATCCATGGACAGAAATAAATTAAAAAAAAAAAAAAAAAAAAAAAAAAAAAAATCCTTCTTCCTGTCACGGGCTGCCGGCGAGCAGCCACAATAATGTAGTTCTTTAAGTTTATGTTTAAGATATCAAATTAAATAACAGTGATCCGTCATAGTGGTTTTATTAAAATGGTAGCAGAGCGTGGTTGCCTGCAAATACAAAGAAGAAAAGAAGATATTTCGCAAATAAAGTGAAACGTGCTATATATGCAATAAGCAAAATGGCGTTTACTAAATGCAATGACGCAGTTATTCCAATATCTGACGGATCGGATTATAGTAGCTGGTACTACGTATACTTAAGTTTTGAGTTTAAGAAATGTAAAGAAGGCTATGAATCAAAAATGATTCGATGATGTTGCAAAAGTGGGAAGAGATGGATATCCAGGCAACGAACTACATTTATAGTGCAATAAGCAACAAGCAACCTCGAATATATATGCGACTTAGATTCCGCATGCAAAATATTGGCAAAATTTGATGAAATGTACCTGCAGAAATCATCGGCACTACAGATTATATGTCGCAACAATGGTAGCTAGCCAAAATTATCGAACTGCAAGTAAGTGTATTTTTTGACGACTTTGAGAAATCAATAAATCAGTTAAAACAAGCCGGCGCGACGGTAAGTGAACAAGAAAATTAAAATTATATGTTAAAAAGGCCTTACCTCGTAATTACAGTCATATTGAGATCTAATAGACGTCTTACCAGAAAAAGACAGAACTGTAGATTATTTGAAAAGCAAGTAAAATTATGTTAAAATCATTGGATAAAGAACCTGAAAATGTAATGAACCATCACGCGACAACTCAAATGTTTTTAAAGCTCACACTAGTAGTTCTGCATCACCTAATAAAAACTTTTAAATGTTTTACCTGTGGAAAAACCTGGCCACATGCAAAAGAGATTTGTCACACAGAAATGTTAACAGTGGTAGAGGAAATGGATTTATTAGATTTAATAATAATCGTGGACATCAACGCGGGATCATATTATAATTCAAGAAATATTAGAGGAAGAACTTATAATAATAAATCCAGTAATGAGAGTGGTGGTAATAATTTCCTTTGCAACTATTGAGAATAATAATGTTTCAACTTCAAGTAAAATATATAATATTGAGCAAAGTCTGGCCACTTAACTTGGTTATTAGATAGTGGTTGTACAGATCATATAATTAATACTGATGAGTACTATCATTCATGTGAAATATTACAACAACCTATTAAAGTAAAAGTTGGTGATGGAAGAATATTAGAAGCTACAAAGGTCGGAAAAATACAAACTTATTTTATGGTCTATGGAAAAAGTCTGAAGTTGTTTTGAACAATGTTTTCTATGTCAAAGAGATGAAAGCAAATTTATTGAGCTATTCAAAGATTACAGACAATCATAAAATTGTTTCCAGGGACGCATAATCAAAAATATATAACGCCTATGGAACTATTATAGCTATAGCAGTGAAAGAAGATAGACTGTATAAATTAAAAGGTTATATAAATGCAAGTACATTACATGCTAATTTAGTGAAGAAATCAAGTATGACAGTGAAGGAGAAATTACATAGATGCTTGGTCATATAAACTTTTAACAATTTGAATACTATGTGTACAAGTGAATTATTGAAAGGATTACCAAAGGAGATTGAATGTAAGTACATGAAATGTGCTATATGTATTGAAAATAAAATGCATAACTTGCCATTTAAAAATAATAGAAAACGAGCACAGGATATATTAGAAATTGTACACACAGATTTAAATGGGCCACACAGAACTACAGGTTTTAATGGTGAAAAATATTTCTTAAGTTTTATAGATGACTATAGTAAGTTGGCAAAAGTTTATTGTATTCCCACAAAAGATAAAGTATATAATTGTTTAATGCAGTATGTTAATGAGATACAAAATTTAACTGGGAAAAAATAATATTAAAGAATTGAGATGTGATAATGGAAAGGAATACATTAATAAAAGAGTG